>NC_081450.1:6553801-6619793 GCF_007210705.1 Tigriopus californicus | reverse complement strand
AGCAAGGGAGGAGGTCTTCCTCTCAAAGTGTGAGAAGTCACCAAGTCAGTCTGTCGGTAAGTCAGTTAGTCGAAAATTGATCTCCAGGCCGGATGAGAAAATCGAATTATCGGATTTCTCTCTCTCTCTCTTTCTCTGTCTTTGGGTTCCAGCTCAATTCTCAATAACAGGAATGAATTTCGTGCCTCATTCAATGTGGGAGGTGGTGTGTGTCACGAGTTTTACAGTAGGACATCCGAGGGATTCGTTTACAATTTGTACGATACTGGCGATTCAATTTAATTTCTCATCAATTGGATCGGACCGTCTTGCGGTTTGGCTTTTTTGCTGAGCTTCCTGGAAGCCGGGGATTGAAAATTGGCCTGCATTTTGACATTGAGGTAGAGGTTAGTTTTTGCACGACTTTTTACCTGAATTCCTCGTTCTCGGGATCGGTGTGCGAGCTCACTCGTCACAAGAAGAAAATAGATGGTCCCGATGTTCCACCTGGCCAACCGATTGGATAGATGAATCGGAAAAAAATTGAGGCTGCAAAGCATTTTTCCATCACGATTCACGCAATCAGATTTCTTATCCCTTATCCCATGTCAAGAGATCATCTCCAGGAAGTCGAAGGGTAAACAAAATAGCCCTGACTCACAAACGAACATATGAGCAGGCAACCCCACGAGAACCTTACACGAGAAATGGGCCGAGTATCCTGACGTGATTCCCGATGCTCCTACGAGGGAGGACCTTTAGTTCAATGCACATCACCTTTAACGAGTGAAGAGGCTCTTCTGAATATACGAGTACGTCGTGGGTATTGGTTGAAACAAAACCAATGGCAGAACGCTAAAAAAGTTAAAGTGGCCTTCGATGATGTTTTCTTGTCTATGGAATTCTCAGGGTTTAGGTTTCCTTCACGCTGATGTCAAAGAGGTGGTAATCAGAGTGCTAGAATTATGCGCGCTCAATTTTGATTGAGACCTTCAGAACTCTCGATTGGATTATTCAGAATTCTTGTACAGTCGTTAAGAAAATGATCCCTCCATCTACCTCTTTATTTCCTTCTGGGAGGCACTTTCATTCGGTTGGTTTATCAAATTCAAATTGCTTGGTACTTCCAGACTTGATTAGCTTGAAACAAGCTCGGTCATTTGCTATTCAAAGATGAAGATTACCATCCATGATACGAACATTGACCCGAAACCGACTCATGCCGGAAGGGAGATGCAACTACTCGTTTAATTGAACACGGACCCCTCAGAATAAGGCGCTTTGGCCCAATTAGCGTTTTCGGGGCCAATCCTAAGCCACAAAAGGATTCAAGATCTAGCGAAGCCACTAATAGGCCTGCGATAATGTAATTTTTGTTTGTGATGAATTAAGTTTTTCCTGCCTTGTCTGACGTTGAACCGGGCCAAAGGGAAATTTAGTGCGGTTTACGTTGAACTGAACATCCTATTAGGAACTGGCTAATACACTCGAAAAAGTGAAATCGTACTCATAATGGCTAACCCCGCAACAGATTAACTTCATATCGTATAACTGTAATTGTTTTGAAAGATGGTTTAACGATAAGCCCAAATCGAGCAAATGTCAGGTGCTTATTTTTCTTTGGAGTTACGTGCTCTATTACAATGTATATCAGATGTCCAATAGAGAATTCTTCACTTCCTTATGGGGGCTTAGGTTTCTTCGAAAAGACCCTTTGTCCAAAACTGTCACAGTCAGCCCCGTTTCGAAAGAATCTCAGGCATAACCGCAAAAGGACAACCAAACAAGAACATTTTGGGTTGGTCATAAACAAAACTGTTCATTTTCCGTGGAAAGAGCCTTTTTCTTTCTTTTTGGACACACATGCAAAACTTGCTCTTCGTGAGCAAACGAGTTATGGAATCAGCAGAACTTGTAACTGTCAAAGAGCGGAAAACCGATGGCATTACCAGTGATCTCAGAAATAACCCTGAGATAATGTATTTGTTGTAGAAGCTATCATTGCTTCAGCTCCCACCTAAACCCATGGGGTCATCAAACCTAAGATTTCGAGGCATCACCCATAAAACGCACAGATTTGACGCGTTGTGGAAATCGATTTGATAAAACGTGACTCCTTTGTCGGAACAGAGAGTGGAACTTGAGATTTGGATCAGAATAGCCACTAGCGTTTGATGGCTTACCCGTAGATTTGACTGCATTTGGTTCAAAGGTTCGGACCATTTCTGGGGCATCCATGCATGTTATGTATGTAGTGTGATCAAATTTGCTCTTGTTGTTTGGTTACCTTGTCAAGATCGATCTTGTTGGCTAGAATTGGGCCATTAGGAAGTTTCAGATTGTATTGTTACTTCCCGCGTGTGAACGTGTAAGTAGATTTTACTGGTTGTGTATGTACATGGTACTGTATTGCATAGAGGGGGGGACCCTTCCTTGAGACTGTCTTCGTGGGGAAAGATAAATTAGCACTCGAACTTTGCCAAGTCATCTCTGAGGGTTTGGCAGTGAGTTGTCGGGTCTGGTTCACCTGTTCAAAGACAACTATGCTGTCATCCGAGATCAAATCAAAGTTTACCCAGGCTCTTCCTCCAACCATAATCACCGTGTCACCCATGAAGACGGAGTTGTTCCGTCGAAAACAGGCTTGGGAAATTCGGGACCATTGACTCCAACAATGCAATGCATTTAATTGGATGGGTTGCTTTTCCCCCCGTTGGCCAACCCGTTGTCAAGGCGTGTAGGCTTAATTCCTAGAATTTCCCAGTTTTACAAACATGATTTAATTGGTTAACGTGCCCTCCAATCATATGCTCACCAGAAAACGATACGCAGAATATCACTCAAATCGGACTCACGAGATTTTAAGATGGTCGCAATAGCTCTGCAAATTGCGTGGTGGGTACAAAGGAAAACTCTCGAATTGTGCTCTCATGCTTAAACCGTGATTGATTATGTAAGGCCTGGGAAAGGCCTGTCAAAACCCTATAAGGAGCAATGCCTCCAGACCAAAATCATTGTCGTTTCTTACCGCGTACTGTACACACACAGAGACTGTATTCTATTGAACTTGGGTCTTGGAATATGACTGAGTCTGGCCGCATTGTCCCTAATTATAATCGGTGCTTGAATAAAGGTCATCGGGAATCATGTACCTGACATCTGTCATTGTCCAACATCCGGGCGAAAAAAAGTATCCTTCCTTGAGGCATTCATTTGGGCAAATAGTAACCTCGGTCATTACAAGGAACTAAGGAGCTATAGATCACCAGCGAGAACATTATGAGAACTAACCATGGCAAACAGGATTTCCAAATCTTGGGATGCTGACATGTGTTTTGACTTGGTGTGTGTTTGCCAGGGAGAATGATGTTTCGTTCCATTCCTTAGCTTAATGACAATAATAATGATGGGGATGAATTGCAGAGAAGCCTCCAAAGACAGGCCTTGGCCATGAACGAGCATTTGTTCTGCCAAGAAAGTTTTCTTCTCTTTGTCATTTGGGAACGAAGGGGGGTGGGCAAAAAACAAAGTCCTAATGCACTCGTTCAACTTTGTCGGAACATCCAATATGCACCTAAGTCCTTTCTTTAACGAAACATGTACGTGCGTACGAGAGTGAGGATTGTCTTGAACAATCGCAATGACATGAATATATTATGCCGGAGGAGACAGTAGTCGAGTAGTCCAACCAATGGCCAAAAAACATGAAATGAATGGAAACGCATTATGCATAACCGACTACACGAGTTTTTGGCGGAAAACGGAAGAAGTCAAGGACATTGACAAGAAGGTCTTTTGTGCAGAAATTTGCCCTCGTCAGAATGATGAGATTCGCTACAAAAGGAAGCAGTGATAATAACTTGGTCATCTATGTAGTGAATGCAAACAAAGGAAACCTGAGGGGAAGACGATTTCACTAGTTTTCCTCATTAGCTTTGTGGTACAACATCATTTATTTTTGAAAATGGTTTTCTGTTCAAGTTGTCCATGCTATTTTTCGTTCGAGTCCAGAGCCCAAGGAGGAGTTGCTTGGGCCATTCAATTTTAGACAATCCGTCTGTCTCACTTCATTGATGCCATTGTATACGACAAACAAAGAAAATCCCTCCTTCCCCACGGTCTTAGAGTTCTGTCCGAAATTCGAAAGGTTACCATCTCCAACCGTAGATTAAGCTGACAAATTGACAGTCCCAAAATCCCAAGACCAGGATCCTACTTTAATGAAACTTAAAACTGATCCGGGTTTCTGTTCAAGCGGTGACGAACACATCGAGAAGTCAGATAATAACCTGGAGTGCTCTTCCCAGAACAGATTTCTTCGCCCGAATCAACGTCATTGGACTCGTACTTTCTGATGCCGGCCTCTGCTCGTCCGAGTAGCCCTGTGTGTACGCACATATAGGTATACTATTGAAGTATTGTAGTAGTGCATACCGTCACCCTGCTTGGTACAGCGTTGCTATGCTTGAGGGTGATGAAATTGTGACGTAATGCCGAAAAAGTCTACGAAGTGCGAAGAGGATTTTTCGTCGGAAATCGCTCGGCAAACATTGAACAAGTCACTCACCTCGGATAGGGTTTCAACTTAAAATGATTATGGTAATCTCTTGGCCCGTACGGTTTCCTTCAGGGTTCGGACTGCTGACTGACAGATATGTAATTTAATCGTGAACATGGATAAGACAGCTAGCATCAGGAGACGTCTTATTCATCCACTCACGTGATGATGAGATGAGCTTTGCATTTCACAAACCGACTGTATGTACGTACGTAAGTGCGATTTCAGCAAATACCACCACCCCTTTTGCCGTACGGGACAATTCATTTATGCAAAAAGTACATCCATTCAACCACTTCTGCATGAGGTTAAGCCTCCTAGCTGGTTTTTTCCCGTGATTTGGAGGAGAGGTCGTAATTTAACAAACTGGGTGGAGTCTCCGTCGGTGTGCTTCAGGCCAAAGACTGGCCAAGGTAAGATGAAAGATTTGGGCCTTTTTGTCGTCACTTCGAATGTCATTGGCAATGATTCAGGCGAATTCCATCCAGCCCTGATATGAGGTGACTGCTCCCTAGGCCCTCTGTGGTCTCAAGGATATGAAGTCAAGTGCCTGACTTCAAAGGGCAGAACAAATGAGATCTCTGAACTCATCTCCATATTGAAAAAAAAATACCATTAGATGCAAGTTTATGAGAAAATCGTTTCACGCCCCGGGAAAAAGAGTCGGGCCAGCCTTGAAGAAAAGTAGCCAACGAGGGATGGCCATCTTGACTAAATGCGATGATTTTGGCAGACGGCAAGATCCCACCCGCCAAAGTCAATGTGAGCGGATCCTAGATAATTCCTATGTTTTTGGTCTGCCAGACAGACCAACTTCAATCGATCCAAGGATCTTAAGTGTTTCTCATTCTAATAATGCTAGACTGCATATGTATACGTAGACTCGTTCACTTCTCATGTCATGCTGGTCTGATGATAGCATTTCCAACAAAGACATCCTCTTGTGTTGGTTGAGTGGGGTCGTTCATTAGGCTGAATAGTATCCATAAAAATCTTGAGGTGTGTTCGCATACTTAAAAGATCTCGTTGGAGGGAAGTGTCTCAACCATCAGATAAGTCTGAAGGGAAGCAACTCATTTTCCAGTTTGCAAGGAGGACACGTTATACGTACAGCACACTGCCCTCGTCGTCTTTGTTCTAGTAGTAGGATACGATTTAATGACATAATGGCAATATCTTCGGCCTACGCACACGTCACTCAAGTCCAACTCCTGTTGGTTTTTTTGTTGCTCAAATTTTGGCTAAAACCATTTTTGCTTGTCCTGCATTTTTTCTCTCTTTGTATAGCTTAAATGGATTAATGAATGTCGACGGAGCTTCTAAAAAGGCGGCCAGGTAAAAAAACCGCATATCTCTTTCAAAGGGGCCCATAGGCATCTGAAGGTTGGCGGTGAGCTTCCATTGCCTCAGGAGAGGGGATGGTAGCAATTAACTGCGAAGAATTATGGGCTACGGATAAATATTGACCATGTAGGAGGAGCGAATTATCAGCCCATCGTTTTTGCATTACTCCTGGACTGATTTACTTAGTGATCGTTGAGGAGTTCATCGCACATCTGCTGAGTTTGCTTGTGTATTCCCAAGCTTATTCAGCTTGATAATGGGTACTATCTAAATGGGAAACAGATTGGTGAGAGTACGATTAGGAAAATGAAGAGGAAGACGCATTTTCCAAGACAATGAACTTGTCAATTGGCCTTGTTCGTCTGTTTTTAAGAGTTGGGTGAGAATCTTGGACGTCAGCTGCGACAACACGGACGGCAAGGTTAGCCAGAAAGTCATCTCCTACCCCATGTACAAGGACAACCGAAGCAACAACACAGATGCATATCGGCCAAGCCACGGCAATTGAAAATTGTTTCAGACCTCTCTTGACATAATGAGGAATGTTTTCATCCGAATTAACAACTGTTCTTAGAGGTCTTAGGGCACATGAATTTCTTTACTAGGGTAAACTTTTTGCATGATAATAACATTTGTATTCTCAGCAAAGAAAAAAAAGATGCAAGTGTTTGCATAGAAAACCTATTTCAAATTATCAAATGTTTGAGATCATTCTGAAAACCAGGAGTATTTTGGGAAGCTAATATCTGAATCGGTGAAGACCCATCAGCCTTTATTTTCAAATCAGTTTCTATGTTCATTGAACCGCACCGATTGTGGAATCCAATGTCAGATGTGTTATTGAAGATAATCATGTTTCAACCAACAATGCCAAACGTTGTTGTCCTTTTGATTGTGTTTGTTTGCGGAAAGCTAGTAAAGCACAAGATGTTTGAAGTGCATTTCCTCGAGGATTTTCCCGGAGCATTCACTTAACCTCAGGAAGGACCACAGGCAACCTTAGTGAAAGGACTTCAAGGCACTCATTGTGCGCTGTTGTGTGTCAATAGAGGAAGTCACTCGAAATTTAGCCTGTTTCACCTTGGTTATTGACATCATTCCCAATGGCTAAATCTAATGAAGCCTCTGGGGATGCTGCAAGTATTGGACTATGTGGAGAACATTTCTGTGGCAAATTAAGTGCACAGTTTAGCTTATAAATCATCTTGACGAGATGCAGCATCAACTGTGTCTGTCTCTTGTACTCACTGAGGGGATTGAGTGGGAGATGGCATAGTCACATTGAATAGCGAGAGCCGGGAGGCCTTTCTTGGAGGGGATTCTGGTTCAGGGATTGTTGGAGAATACCGTAGTCCTCGTCACATGGCATGATAATGAATCGCTAAGAACATTGATAATTACACATGGCCAAAACATGGGCCTAACCCGTTATTAACGTGGAACCGTTGACGTCCGTCGAGTTGGGCCAATAATGGCTTGGTTTAGATAGATGGACTGCATGGGGTGTATCAGAATCAAATTTGTTCCGTAGTTGCGAAGCGATTTGCAAAATACTTGATCGTGTTACCCCAGGAATCTGAGAGCTGACGTTTCCTCGAAACACTCTCACGTTCGAAATGGAGCTGAGTGAACAAGAACCATTATCTACATAGTACCACGTAACATACTATGCATGTACGTACCCATGTACGGTGTGCCCGTGAGTAATCCACATTCTCAGGCATGTGATAAGTAACCATATTCATTGTCGGATTACGTAAATGAAGCCAATCATCCATTCTTCTCTCAGCGTGAGAAACTGGTGGCCAAGTGGTATTCAAATTTGATATTTTGAGTCGAACCCCCTGTGCCGGAAACGAGTTTGGCCATTCCAATTCGAAGGCTAAGCAGCCAGAGGATTTCAGGCTTGATTTGAGAGTGCAAAATTTAAATGCACATTCATCAAAGGTGGTCAATGACACAGGAGCACGTTCCTCATCCATAGCGAGAACCAACCAATTCAATCGTGTCTGACTGGAGGGTTTTCGAAATGATGAGGATGCTACCGAATATTTGCGACACTTTCTCCGTAAAGATGTGGCTAGAAATTGCGGTTGAATAAGCATGATGGGTGGATTCCAATTGTCGCTGCCCGGTGATCCTTCTCGATAGAAAATAGATCAGCTCAACTATCCAAGTATCCTCGTACGTCATTTCATGTCAATGGTTCGGAAAATGAGACTCTACCTCACGCCACTAAAGTGGCAGTTGACTATCCACATTCGATGGATGGTTCAACCCCGGATGGTTTTGGAGGTATGGAGAGATTTGCGAGCCAGTCATTTGGGAGAAACTTGATCATCGTTTTGAGATCGAGTAGATCACCAGCCTCCTTGTGCTTGTGCCCTGTATCTTGTACGTGGATTGAGAACCATGAGGCTCATTTCAAGCCGAGATAAACATCCAGATCAATGGCAATCATTCGGTATGAAATTGCCATTTCAATCTCGACCAAACACGAGAGCCCATGATTACAATAAAACTCGACCAGATCCTGGTTGGCTTTACTGACTGATCTAGATCTGGGGAACAGTGTTGGCTGCTATGCAGTCTTGGTGGCACTTGGCTGACCAAACCCGGTGGTATGTGTAGGTATCGGTACAATGAGATTCAGGGCTTTTGGAACTAAAAGCTTTGGCGGCTTTGGTGCATGTGCCACGAGTGTATTGAAGTTGGTGGCCAGTCAGGAATCGAAAGAGATGGAGAAATACTCACACAGAAGACACAATTAAGGAGCAATTTGTCTCCAAGATTAATTTGGACACTTGTTTCGAAATCACTTTGCATGATTCAACGAATCTCGATTCAAGTCCACGCACAGACGAATACCTACTCGGACGCAAAGACTACTATTACATCTCAAGGACCAAAGAAAGTCCACATTTCGACACGGATGCCATAGTTGTGTGAAGAAAATAGTCACATCTTTGCCAGTAATTCCGCAATTAACCATTACTAACCACTTAATGTGCGAACATGCTGATATGAGAATGAATCGATCTTGAAAGATACATAGGTAACCGATATATTCAAGTACGAGTATGTTAGGCACCAAAGACTTTTGAAGATGAGAGTTTCTAGTTGTCACGGACTTTTCCTTCATCCTTCATCGTCTTTCCAGACTCATACATCATAGTTATTTCCCTTTTCGACAACCAATATGCAGCAACATGGCCTCATTAGCCTACCTGGTAAGTGTAGGATCCATTTGAGTTGGAAGATTTAGGTTTGGTGCCAGAGGAAGGTAGGATTGGAATGCCCAGATTTCCATCGTAACCAAAGAGTGGAGTTCGTCGAAGTTTGGATGCCATGATGATATCCGCTTCTCCTTCGTTTGTTCCGCTTTGAATTAGACAACAATAGTCGGAGACAAAAACACTCAATTAAGAGAAGCACTGATTCGTGAAACACCCACAACTACACACACACGGGATCAGTTTGAGATAACGAGATAGAGATGATGTACTACCGTCTCCTTGGCGTTGCCAAAAAATCTGTTTAGCAGAAAGTTGGAGCAGTAGAAATCTGGAAAGTAAATAACATAATGGAGATGAACGTTCAAAATCTGCGGTGATTCCAATTTTAAACGGGTCCACTCAGGAAAGAAATTGTCAGGTAGAAGACTACAAACCCTGGCCTAAAGCACGATAACGTACTTACTGTACGTACATACATCCCAGCAAAAAAAAACAACGAACAGAGTGGGTGGCCTTCATTTGTAGCTTTAAACGGGCCTGTTTTGCAATTGCAAGTACTTGGACTCTTCATTTAGGTTTTGGGAGAGTAAAGAGTTCCCAAATCTAGAATTCGGCTTTTCGATTGCGTTTGAATTCGAGGGTGCGATGAAACATGTCGGTGATTAATAGATTCCGACAAGAATTCCCGTTCTGCGAAACGTTAGTGTCTGAATTCCAAATTAACTTCCATCGACACATCTAAAAGGTGTGCTGAAGTACGGGGATTTGAGATCTCATGAAGTGGCAACATTTCACTTCCTCGTTGATAATTCCGCAATCGAATTTCGGAATCCTCGGTACTCACCTTTATCAATGGTGCTGATGGCCTTTTCAATCACTTGATCGGGCCCAGGAAACTGGTTGGTTTGAACTGATAACTGTCTCGAATCGATGTGGGATGAGCCAACACTCGAAAATAACAGGGCCAATTATTGTGCCGCAAGAACTCGCCGATCAAGTCAAATGTTGCCAAAGGAAGGAAACTTCGCTTGCCTAAATACTTGGAAATGGCAACTAACAACAGATAACAGATCCAGAGACCATTGGTAGCATTGGTTCTTGCTTGATGAGCTTCTCACCGACCAAGCCTAACACATGCACACTCACACGCGGAAAGTTCGAGCAGTCTTTTCACTTCGAGATCCCAAATCAGACTGAACGCCGAAAAGCACCGAGACTGTATGTTGGTAGATGGGAGAGATAGAAAGAGAGGGAAGGGGGGGGGGACGGACTGACGGACTCGACGAGTAATCTGATTTTTTGATTGTTCCAGCTTGTGGAACCTTCCAATTTGCGTGTCGAAACGGTGTGGAATGTGTGGCCGTCTACGACACTTGTAATTCCATCCCTCAGTGTTCAGATGGTAGTGATGAGGATCCAGAGCAATGTCCGGGTAAAATGAAAAGAAATGTTATTCCAGTGTAGCTACCGGTGTATCTAAGTATAGGCTCTCCAACCATGACAAATTTGATCATTTTCAGGCACAAGTACTGTCATTCCTCCNGTGTAAAAATTTAACAATAAAAATTCCGGTTGAAACCATCAATATTTATTGCCAACTTGTCATATCCATGAGTATTCCCTCAAGGAACCAACAAGAAAGGCCGGCCGGACGGACTGACGGACTCGACGAGTAATCTGATTTTTCTTATTTTTCCAGCTTGTGGAACCTTCCAATTTGCGTGTCGCAACGGTGTGGAGTGTGTGGCCGTCTACGACACTTGCAATTCCATCCCTCAGTGTTCAGATGGTAGTGATGAAGATCCAGAGCAGTGTCCGGGTAAAATGAAAAGAAATGTTATTCCAGTGTAGCTACCGGTGTATCTAAGTATAGACTCTCCAACCATGACAAATTTGATCATTTTCAGGCACAAGTACTGTCATTCCTCCTGGTTTTCCACCAAGGCAACAAAACGTTCCGCCCAATCAACCAGGAATACCACACCCGCGACCAGATGTGATGCCACGCCCATCCAGCATAAATCAATGGGGGCGGGAAGGAGAGCGATACATTCCACAGCAGCAACAACAGCCCGTTCAAGCACAAAGCATGTTTCAACATAAAACGAATGGGATTCTTCCCAACAATGTGATAATGGGTCAACCACCGCAACCACCAGCACAGCAACAACAGCAGTTACCACAACAGCAACAACAACTTCCACCCGGTTTCTGGCCCAATGGAGGACAAATACAGTAAGCTATTCTACAGTGTACTACACTTATGGAAGCTGTTTCTATGAGCACTTGAGTGGCAATTAATTAACAGTATCAGCGGCTAAAGCAACTCAAAAGAACTAACTTACGGCATATGAGATTGCAAAAAGCATCCTGCATTCTAAATGGCGAAAATATTGTTGTTGCATCTAAGCAGTCGAAGTAATCCTGAAATCTCTAGATG
Organism: Tigriopus californicus; assembly: GCF_007210705.1. Lineage (NCBI taxonomy): Eukaryota > Metazoa > Arthropoda > Copepoda > Harpacticoida > Harpacticidae > Tigriopus > Tigriopus californicus. The sequence goes on along the minus strand of NC_081450.1, from coordinate 6,608,236 downwards.
TAAGCCTGAACCGAGACTTTTTCCTTCCGTTTCCGTTAAGTGTTTTGCGCTGATGGGATCAAATAGATAATCACGGGATGAGGTTGCAACCAAGGGTTAGCAATGTACATTTTCAATATCATATGAAATTGCTCGCGGCTTGATTGAAACCGTTAAACTGTTGGTTTGAAACTAACTTTTTTACGTTTTGTTGGGATTGGCTGAAGCCTTTACTTTCCAAATTTCTGTCAATCTTAGTTTCGGAAATGTATTTGGTCCCATCCTTACCAGCTATATAAAATTTACACTTTGAGACCGAACATGACCTCTTAAACATTCTGCTTCTGTGCACACTTCAAACAATTTATTTCTGATTTGAACAGATACTTTAATCCGTCTACGCCCTGGAGCGCTCAAGCAACTCTTTCGAACAAATGTAGCGTACTAAAAGAGAGTTACATTTTGATTTTCTATTCAGAAAATCTTAGCTCAACCAAGGGAAGCCAAGGAAGCACTTATGTTGAGCATTCTCCAACCATGAATCATTCTCCGTAGTTCGTTGGTTCGATCCTCAAACGTTTATAGTAGATTAATATCAAGGCGGGAACATGCCTTCATTGGAGTACCTATCATCAGATGACAAGCAGAGCAAGAGAGCTGGCTCTCATCCGACTCCATAACAACGCAAAAATACATAACATTTGTTCCCTACTACGGTGTCTTCTCTATGAAAGGTTTGGGTTAGGTATTGCATAGGCCATCCAGAGTTATAAGGAACATTTTTAAGGTTAATTTGGATCTGAAATTCAAGGAACAATTTTAATTTTGATACATTCAGACTTCTAATGATAGTACAAAAAGTTAGAGCAATAACACATGCTAGATAGTAATTTTCTCTTTCATAGAAAGATATAGAGAGACATAGATTGATAACTGCTGCCCTTAGCACCGTAATGACGGAGAAAGAATATCGCTCGTTGACTATCTTGCTCCTGATCACCGAACGATTGCTTAACGCATTGAAGTACGATAGAAATGAACCTTGACGGAACGCTAAACGACCGCAATTAAATGAGGAGAGAAGAGGTCTCATTTACATACCTCAAACGATAAGTGTTCTCTTAAAGAAAACACCCCACAACATCACTTTTTTGAAGTCCAGTCGTATGCATGGACTTGTGCGTTGGCATGTAGGCGGACGTCCCAAACGTTAATAATATAACGTCAAATCTTAGTAGGTACCGAAGAGGGAGGAAGACATTTTTGATTGTGCATCTGGGAACGTGAGAACGCGTTCCACCCAACCGACGAGACCGCTTATGAACTGAAACTTTCTCCAAGACGTCGTTTTGTGCTCATGTGTAGGCACATCTCTGCAAGTACCACGACAAGGAGGAGAAGATGTGTGGATGTATACGATGGTGGTGGTGGTGGTGGTGGTAGACTTGGTGTGTGACCTCTTGGCACGTATTGTGTCCAAGTTGATTATCGCTAGTAACGAGAGAAACATGACAAAGAGAAAAATCTCGCGTCATCTTTGTTTGCCTACACAGTGCCAAAAGCTGAAAAAGAAGAAGAAGAAGCAGAAGAGTAGGAGGAGAAGGAGGATGTTCCGATCATAGTGTGAGTGCATGGGTCCGACTCTCCACTGAGATACCTTTGGTACCTTTCACAACTGTCAGCCGAAAAAGAGTCATCCATTATTATCGTCATAAGTTGGCGCTGCTTGCTTGGTTAGTCGGATTGTGTTGCATTCTCAACACATCTTATATAAAGTCCCACCATGACAAGACGAGCGTATTGATGGCGATGAGCAAACCCAAAGAGCGTGATGATTCGCGGGATCCTTGGTTGTTAGTAACGACATTTCATTTTTTTCACGGTTCATGGCACACATCGATTGATGGAAGGCGTTTTTGTAACCTTTGATGCTATTTCTCTCGCGGTTTTTGCATGAGTTTGGTCATCTATGTTTTCTCATCGCAGGTTTCCCTACGGCTACAACCAAGCGCCCCGAGTCGATTATTCGAATAACTTTGGCTATGGATTCGCTCCAAATGCAAAACCACAAGCCAATAATAATGGAGGTGCGTTCATTTGATCTCTCTTTACGCCTGTCAATGTTAAACGTGACATTTCTTAGCCCCACATTGATTGCAAAATTGTGAAGCAATTTCGCCAATGGACCTCATTTCATTGACTTTACAGAGTATTATTCGAACAGTTTTAACGTTCAAACGCCTCAACAATTTACACCTCAACCAGCCGTTCCACCGGGTGAATCCAACAATGTAAGCATTCTATAGAAGAGGTTGAGTAGCCAACCTTTGGTTCCTTGCGTCGTCAATAGGGCGATTCTGCTGTTAGAATTCATTGCTTTCCTTTCCTTTAATTTCGCTCAAGAAGGGTCATTTTTTTAACGAAATGGTTTTCGCTTGATAAGTATCATTTTCGGTCCATGTTCATAATTTTAAGGCCAATGAGGGAGCCAAGAAAGGAAATCAAAAGATGACAACCAAAGAGCCAATGACAACAACGTCTTCACCATCGACGAAGTCCGATCACCTGATAATGCAAGACTTCAAAGCTATACTCATAGAAGATCTGAAGGACGAGGACTTCATCATGGAAACCCCTGCAGCCGCTATGTTCACATTGGTTGTGGGTGAGTCAGTTCTAGCCTATTTGTATAGTGTTATGAGATTATTTCTTTCATGAGTGTATTAATCCTTTTAGGTGTCATATTGAGCGGTTTCTTGGCCGTCATATTGGTTTGCCGAGTTCGAACTCTGAGAAGAAGGGGCAGGAAACGAAATGTTTCGGCAGATGCCGATGGGGATTATTTGGTAAATGGAATGTACTTGTAATTGTAATCCAGATAATGACATGTAATTTCCAAAATGAAATATACATAATAGAAATATGTGACTGTTTTTTTAGAACCCAAAATCACTAGACGCTTTTGAAACGCCAGATAAGAAAATTTCATTCAAAGTTGATACTTGTCTTGTTAAGGGTAGCAACTTAACTACGTCACTTATTTCAAGGGTTCAAAAACAGACGGCAGACACGGTTAAGATTTTAAGCCCTATTTTATGTAATTTTTTACCTCATCTGTATAATAACCAACGAATGGAATCAGTAATTGAAAAAAATGTAAGTTTGTGAATAAACATATACATAAAGTAGGAACTAACCTTTGTAGAAAGGTGACAAATTATTCCGCTAATTCATTTTTTTCCACAATATAGACCGTAATTTGAACACCTTAATCAACATTCTCGATTAAATGCAGCATTGTAAAGTTAAACAGATATCATTTGTCTAAGTTAATGAGAGCATTAATGTATTTTGAATGTTAAGAAGTTGAAACCAACTTACAATCAGGGCTTTTGGTAGCTGGGAATTTTTGTTGAAACTAAATCATGAAATTTGCAATATCTTAGAAGCTGCTTATCACATATTCAAAGATATGTTTTTTCAAATCATATGTATTATTTATGATTTATTCTTTTCTGTTAGAATAGAATGTTTCTCCTCATTATCTGACATCAAACACGTCTTTAAAAGCCAAAACATCTTACCCAACAACACTTTGAGCCACTTGATTATGACAAACACATCTTAATTGTGAAAAATGTATCATTCTTAATCCTTAGCAATTAGGCAAAATGTTCATTTTTTAGTATTGACTCTTTTTAAGTAGAAATCTCAAAAGGCTGTTGATTTTAAGCAAAAATATACTTACAAGAAATACATAATAATGTTGAATAATCAAAGCTCAATGTTTAGAAAATAATACTAAGCTATCCCAGTTCTTTAACGCTTTGGACCAACCATACACTATGTATTAGGGGGAGGCTTAGGTACCTGCTAAGTTGAAATAAAAAGTAAAAAAAATATCCTTTTGCTTTTGACACCATCAATGGGCTATTTCTAAAATAAAACATCAGTTTCTAGTAAATTTTCTGAAAGATTTGCAGTTTCAAAGTTTCGTTATTTGGACACTTGTGGACACTATTGAACACTTTTGGACAATATGTGTCCAAAATTAAATGTTCACCCTGACTAAAACTCAAAACTGAATCTCTATCCAAAGTTGTCGTGCCTTTAGCGTTAGAAAGGGAGGTTGCGTCTCAAATTTTGATCTTTTCCTAGCCTCGACTAATGTTTGCTGACGGTTTCCAACAATGACACAAAAAGTGTGATCTAAAAGCAATATTAGAAATTCCCAAGCTTCATTATAAGAAAGAAACCTTCAGGCATGGAAATCTGGAGTGTTGAGAAATCTGGTGCAACTCACTCTCTCAAGCCAAAGAAATATTTCCTGACAACCAACTACTCGACAACTTCTCCTCAATCAAATTCCATTGGACTAAACGACCCCATTCAGAGCGATGTAAATAATGGAGCACTGCAAATATAACAAGTGATGAAACTAGTGCCCTGTTTTAGAAGAGTACGACAGTGCGGTCAGGGCATCATTCCACTTGAATTTTGAACCTTCTATTGCGTTCCGAAACAATGAGTTTACATGGGTCTCAGATCCAAACCAAACACATTTTTGTAATTGTTTGCGTCTTGAGGGTTAGTTTTGTGGCTTGAACTACTTTTCAGGCATCATTAACTGCAATCACAGGACCAGCAGATTCAAACTATGTATTTTTCAATAGATAATGTAGAAAGTGGCTCCAAAAAGTGGTGTTTAAAACGTTCAGAGTACGTTTAAAGGTACCTTAAGGGTATTTTCATGTGTTTGGCTTGGGTCCAGGATGCATATGAACACATTGTTTTGACACGGAATTCAAGGGAATGGTGCGCTGAACTTATTGTCGTACTCTTCTAAATGCAGGGCCCAAGTTGAAACCGCAAACAATTTGAATGTTGTAGAGAGTATGCACAATATTCAACCCTGATTTACCTTACTCAGGGAACATTATATAAAGTAGTAAAAATGGTGATGTCTGTTAAGATTGCCTTAAAGCTTCAAGTTTCCGCAGTTCTTAAGAGAGAAACGAAAACTTAAAGGCCATCCTGGAAGGTGAACACGGAACAAAGAATTATATTTCAGGTTTTGAACGTCGTTGCAATTACACCGCTTTAATATGACTAAAATTTCGTTATCGACTACTGCCCAACAAATTACATAAAAGATCGTTTAAATAGGTGTTCACGTTTGTCCTAAAATATCAGTAGTAAAGCATCGTGCCTCTAGCTGGGGAAAGAGGTTGCATGGTTTCAATATTAGCGTTGCGTTTTATTTCTATCGCTTTCCATTTCCTGATATTTTTCATACTTCAAGATTACACTTATACCACAATCTATATCAATTACATTATACCGAAACCTTTTTTCTAAACCAGAAGTGACTGGACGCTTCAAAGAAATATTTTATAGATTTGTCGGAAGTGTTTCCAGGTTAACCCTCTAATTGGCCACTTAAGATCTGATGGAGTATATTTTCCAGTATGCTCTTATAAATTTTATTCATATATAGATTGACTGGCTATTCTTCAAGACAGAATCAGGACCGTTATGCAAGGATTTAGTCATCGCAAATTAAAATTGTTTCTTGCACTGATAAAAAATACGCTTGTCTCATTGGAGCGCATTCTGGCATTTAAAATTTTGGTGTAGACATGTAAAAAAGTAGAGTGTATTGCAAGAAATGTAATTTTGACTTTCCATTGCTCTTCTTCCCCCTTTCAAGAACTTCTTAACCTTGTTTTGCTTGTCAAATATCACTGAAAAGCGTGGCTCGAAGTACCGCTACCAGTAACGCGATAATTTTCTGAAAAAGTAGCCGTAACGGAACAGATTTTTAGCCCTCCCGTCACTGTTACTTTCTTCTCTACTTAACGAGCGATTTTTTTTATTTCCTCTCAAATGCAATGACTTCCTTGCCACTGATGGAATCAAAGAAATAATTGAAGGAGTCATTTGCTTCACGACACATTTACTAAACGTTAAAAATTGAATAAGCGTTTTTTCGCAGTTTTATGTCCTCTTTTTCTGCAAAAAGTAGGGCAAAAAGTGACAGGTAACGGTAACGGTAACGCGTTGCTTTTTCTAAAAAGTATCGGTAACGGGTTACTTTTTTCGGTAACGGTTCAAGACTTGCTGAAAGGTGAGAGATATATTCCTCAAAGAAGCAGCCCATTTCAGAAAAAAAAACTGAAAAAGTAACGCGCTAACGTAAACGATACTTTTGAAGAAAAAAAGATGGCCGAAAAATGCAAAAAAACAAGGATTTGAGGATTAAAAGTTGTTTGGTTTCAATCTGTTTTCACTTTTAAAAAACAATTTTGACAAGTATTTCATATTTTCTTACTACTTTTCAAGAGGTTACGCAAGCCCTGCATATCTTTGAATATATGACTGTGAAGACGTGTTGGAGGTTTTTCCCATACGGAGGAAACGTCTTTGGTAGAGGGCTAGTAGAGCCCTCTAGTCTGTGGTATCACATTTTAATGCTTGTTGTGTTTGTTTATTACGAAGTTAGATGGCAGTTCTCTCGCTCGACCTGCCATCTGACACCCAACATTAATCATTACCTCACCTTAGGGAATGACTTCAAGTTCGCCCATTTAAGCTGTTAAAGAAGCAACTCATGCTGTAATCAAATACCACAGAGTAAGTTAGACTTAGCTAGCCTGTGACCGAACCAGGAATTGCAAATAGCAAAGCTGATGATCTGCCAATACGGTACCCCAACAGCCCGGTATTCTCATATCAATGTCTATACTTATTCTAGATTCAAAATTTTGAGGTGGGAGCTGAAAATGTGCAACAGCACTTTTTCGGGTTTTCGATGCTGGCAGGTTTTCGAAAAACCAAAATACCCCAGGTTTTCGAAAAAAAGTCCAGTGTGCCGCTTTAAAATCGCAATAAGCTCTCACAAAAGGTATTGTTGTGTGTGAGGTGCGAGTCCTTTGTGCGCCTTTATGAAATGACTGAGAACGCCCATCTCTTGTAAAATTGAAGTAGTCACAGAGCGAAATAGATACGAACAATAGACCTTACAAGGCTACCTAAATAAGTTGGACCAAAGCATACAATTCTTGGAACATAGACCGATTACCTGGTTGATTCGCCTGCGTAGTAAGCATTACATTCAAATTAAGTTACTAGAGTAAAAACACTAGCAAATACTCAACACTTTCGTTTTTTCATTTTCTGGTCGAGGAATGGTAGGCGGGAGATAAAAAAAAGATCAAGAAAGAGTCGGAGAATGAATAAACCGGGAAACTGGACAGTCTTTTTCCAAGGTAAATTGTAGCTACACGAGGATGTCGGCAAATGTGACGAAACGTTATGACTCTCCGCAAAGAAGAAACTTACACAACTTTTCCACCGGATAAGGTTTACTCCTATAAGAGAATTATCAAGATGTTTTCTTAGGTTAATCTTTGCCTTCCGTCAACAAACATGTGCCCAAACATCAAAACCAATCCATCCAAATCTCTGGCAAGGTTCTCAAAAGTATTTATTTGTTAAGAGAATACTAGAATATATTTGGACTTTCAAAAGGTTTCTCGCCTAAATCATCCCACCCATGGTTGGAGCAATTCTGAGTCTCATTTAAGATTATTTGACCAAACTAAGAAACTCAGATCCTAGCAGTTAAGGGCAAGTTACTTTGCAGTGTCTACTCCTACAGTGGTTGGTCATGAACGGTTCACGAGGAGTCCATTTTTAATGTGAGCATATTGTACAAGTAAAAACAGCAATTGGTACCTAAAGCGTTTAAAGCATCCACTCTTTTGATAAATGGAAAGATACACAAAAGAATATTGCACACGTATTATTTCACAAAATCTTTGTACTTCTACAAATCGACTCATTTCAGATTATCATCTTTGCTTTTAATCTTAGGTTGCCTATTCTAAAAAGGGGCTTTAAAATCTGGCCAAAAATCTTGCTCGCTTCGAGTGTTTCTTTGATCTTTCTATTCCAAAATTGGAATTCTCGTTTTTGTCATGTGCCGGTAATAGAAGTTTGGTTTTTTTTTTGACGACCAACTTTAGAATAATATCTGTGTTCATTCATCTGATACGAGAAATAATGAATTTATTTCCCAGTCACACTGAGAAATTAAAGTCGATCATCTCTACATTTGTGGTTGACAGAAAGCAACATAAGGTTTGAGATGGAGATTCAAATTAGTTTCAACTTATGTCTTATCGAGGATCCGGCATCTCTTATGATTTCATGGGAATAAACTACGTGTAGTTACGCTTTTAACATCAATTAGGAATATAAACAAGCGCAGTGTACCGTTGTTGGATGGCAGTATTGTGACCACCCATGAACCAAAGGAATATTGATAGGGAGCCTCAACTTAAGAATTAACATTTCGATATGAGTAAACTCATTGCTTTCGTTTTCTAATGAAAATGGCCCCAAGTCTCCAGGATCACGTATCATGACAACTGAGTCAAAAGCTATGCCATCTTAAACTTACAATATAACTCCAACATGAATTACTTTTCAATCATCGATTACCAGATTCATTCATTTTGTGCCCTGTTATGCACTGTGTATTGAGTTGGCGCAAATTTTGAATCAGTTGTTCAATCAAGATGAAAATTGAAATATAACTTTAATCTGAGCGACCACTAGAAAATGGACGTGGATGCTAGAGTCTGGAATTATCAACATTTTGGAAGAACACCAATGTGTTGTGGGTTTTTCCTTCAAACGAAAATTACGATAAAAATCTAAGTTGCTGATTGATTAAACAATTGGATTCAAAATCGAATAAAAGACTCGAGTCCGGACTCGCACCAACACTAAGTTTTACCATGCTGTAAACTTGGACGGGGCATCACATTTGACACAGTCGTACACACCAAGAGGTTATTTCCATTCACCAACAGCATTCCATGATTAAGTTGCTTCCACAGAACCAAGGTTAGCTTCCCAAGTAAATCAAAATTCAGTTAAGAAGAAGAAAAAAAAATGCAAAAAAGAATAGAAGAACCTAGTGATTTAATGTGGATAGTGTAGTCAACATGAATTTAACGCGCACCCAAACCCTTATCCCCGCCTTTACTGTACATAACGTTGCGTTTTATTATTTACGTTAACACGATAAGCAACAATTTCGTCATAGAGTGTAACAAAAACCTAAAATGAATGGATCAAATCCGTATCATGTTATCTGTTTGGTTTTAAAAACCCACCTCGCATGCATCCTGCACAATCGAAATACTTGGCTCATCTGATTTCTCGTAATCTTATAAAATGTCCTGAAATATTGATACGCATAGTGTCAAAGATGTCTAGAAGAGCAAAAATGTGAAAGAGATTTGTAATGTGAGAAATTGGAAACAAGACACTTTTGTGTGGAATCAGGCCTTTTATTAAAGAAATAAAGTGAAAGGGGCAAGCTTGATGGCCCGAAAAATGGCCCCTCAAACCACTGTTGGTGTATGGGTACTCACTTGGTCGTTCATTATTGTGGCATTGGTCTTGTCAGACCATTATGCAATGAAATTAGATGTGGCCATTCATTCCTCCATTCAACGTTTGATTCATGAAATACGTAAATTTGTGGAATTCGTGATGCGCAACACAATCATTTTTTTTACCTCTCCATGGGGCTTTACATCAACACCTGGTTTTGAATTGATGTATGAGTACTTTCAAGGCAGGATAGCGGAGAAGGATTATAGAGATCTTCGAAAGCCAAAAGAATGCTTCGACTTCATTGTCATTTTTGTGATCCCCCATCTTGAATGAAATCAATGTTTCACTTTTTGATCCAAGCCTGGTTCCTTTAAGTTACAGTTACCTTTGCTGATAAGCCCTTCAACCTTAACGCCAAGTCAATACCGTGACAGTCCCTTCCTAGAGCAATCTCCAATGAAAACAACAAATTGTGTCTTTAAAAGGCGTCGTGATTTCTGGAAGTTATCCTCCACCTGTCACCCAAACTAATCAACTAAACGGGACACCTTTAATTGCTCTCGTTCATGGTCACAGAGATTGATACTAATTCTAATTGTCCCCAAAGTGGAGACTGAGAACTGAGGACTAGTCAAACTGCTTTGTGCCTCTACTGGCCCAAGAAACGACAGTTATCAATTTGAGGACGAAATTGGTCATTTTGGGGCTCTTTGAGTGGGTAAGCGAGTGGGATCGGCCGGCTGTCTTGGAAGATGGGTGTCTTCCCGGAAAGACAGATAACTACTTGTCGCCCTGTTTTCAGTTCGACTAACGAACATTCACTCGTTGGCTGCTAGGCCAATCGTTGGAGGACCTCATTTTGACCGGAAACAATGTTTAACGCCATTCAAGGGTCCTTTTCTTCAGGTGCAGTAATTACACGGATCGGCCCAAAATGACCGACATTCATTGTGGCACTTTTCTTCTTCGTCTCCGGCTCAACTCTGCTTACAGGATATAGGACCTATATATGTACGTATGTGCGTGATGCAGAAAGGTGTTCACTCGATGGAACATGTAGGACGAAGACATGAATTCGAGTTACGGCTCGGCCCGATGCAGCTGACATCATGGTTGTCTCGATTTTGGGACGATTCACACAAAAGACTCTTCTGAAGCAGAAAAAGTCGTAAATGAATGAATGACCTCACCAGCTGGATCCATCGGGTCATTTTAGCCAATGGGCCACTAAACGGGAACATAAAAATTGCTGAAGAACATCTCCGATCTGCACTGCAGTGATGTATGTAGGTCTCGTTATGCTCCAGATTTGTTTACATATCGCTAGAATAGGGGGCCATTTTCCCATTGAAATGCCTAGTGGACTGATAAGACACTTGGTATGACAATGTTGCCTGGGAGACACATATGATTTACAACTTCATTCCATTTTTACGCTCAAAGTAGAACGTCTGAGGAATCCACAGTTTTAGGATGATTCAGCGTTAAGGACAGTTTCCCACGGGAATCAGCTTGTCCTCAACTACGTTTCTTCGAAAAGAGTCGTTATTAGTCGGCAAAATTTCGCCCGATCGTCATCCACTTGAACATGAAGTCTTGAAATGAAGTCAAGAGTGGCTTTTTGGGAGCGACTTATCGCAACACTTTGACTCCCGACATCCTCCCAAATGGACAATGATGGTCGGCGAAGAATGACTTGGAAGTGATTTTTTGAGGCACGACAAGCAGTTTTCTTTGAGTTATTAAAGCATGGAGCAAAGACAGGATGTATGACCATTAGCAGCTCGATTGACAAAGACATCCGGTCGAAATGCGTCGTCAACTGCGGCGACGAAGACGCTGCCATTACCTATGTGCCGAGACTGAAATACATTCAATTCACGGGTGTCAGGTGGAATGAGATTGGAGGCTTTTCGGCAACGAATCCCACAACCTCTCAATGACTGGCTGATACTGCCTTCGGGGAGCGGCTTCATTAGCATTCCTTTAGACAACAAAGAACAACTCTCCGAGATCACCGATGATTATCTCGTCAGGAAAAAAAGTGATCGTCTTTCAATAATATTTTTTGCCCTCTTGGCCAATCATAAGGACGTACAATTTCTCGAGAATCTGAACTATCTTGGGAGGTTCGGAAACGTAACGGGCGGGACCTTGGACTTTTTCAAAATGATCAAGTGCCATGATGGTGATTCGTTTTTCATCCTCCTTCTCTGTATGTACTACTGTATTGTAGTATCAATCTGCATAGCTACGTACGTAGTCGCACACAGTTTATAATGTCGGTACTTGAAGTGTAATGAGATGGCAGATATTTGTAGCCGTCTTTGCTAGTGCATGGTTTCATGGGTGAGCAATTTGGCTGGAGATTTGTTTCTCAATCAGAACCACCACTTCCTCTTTTAAAGACAATCTATTCACGAGTCGTTGAGTTGATTTGGTTGTACACGTAACACTTATTACAGTACAAGTTGTTGGCCAAGAAATCCAGGGAAATCATGGAGATCATCCGAGGTGCAAATCACTTCCTTCCTTTAATAAATCTACTGAACACCGAACCAATCCAATTAGCCGATTTCAACCTATGTGTACAAAAAGAACCGCATTTTAAAAGCTTTTTGAATATTAATGGTTTTATCAATTCATCTTAACTACAAAATTATAGCCGGAGACTACCTACATACACGGAAGATGCAATCGAAGCAAACAGTAAAAGTTGCAGTCTCCGAAGTTCATATCACGTCATGATCGACTTTTTTAACTTTGAATTCCAAAATACCAGCAATCCCCGCAAGTATTCCGTACATGACCCGTTTGATAGAATAAACTGTATAAGTAGGACCAATGCCGTTCGCGATTGTTCGCATATCACCAAAAAAACAAAGCGGATGGCACTCATAATAATTAGCTCAGTTTTGTCTGAGAAGTAAGTGTGAGAAGCCTTTTGGCAGTTTTTGCTCATTAGAACGATACAGGAATGGTGAGATGTTAGCGCTCATAACTTTTCAACCAACAAGTTTGCCAACAAGTTGCGTGAATGGCCAGAGCAGAAAATATGCGTTTTTGGCTCACCAAGGGTCATTATCATCATCACCACCATCATCGTCATCATCTTCTTCTTCACCAAGCTGTCATTGTTCATGTTACGTACGTAGTGTATAACGTACCGGTTTAGGCACCGATCCAACCACATGGCACATATGCAAGGCGGTATGGACATCGTTGGATGGAGTGATATCGTCGGATTGCTTTGTTGGCCCCAGAAGTCATTTCCGTCTCTTTCGTTCTCTTCGTCGCGGTTGGCCCCATTCAGTATTACCCCGCCTTTTGAGGCCAAACTCACACCTTTCAATTCGAGGTCAGGGACACGATTCACTTACTCATCATTGACGACGTGGACGCACAAGGTAGTTACCACCCTATCAAGTGAATGAACCGACCTGACTCACATTTTGGGCTCAATAGTGTCGTCGGTGCCCCGAAATACTGGATTCCCCACGATGTGGCACCTCCTTCCTCCTTTCAATGGGGTCTCGTGTTTCCATTCACCGTCTGTTGTTCTAATTTTCCGCCTAAAAAACGACTACAGATTAGAATTAGTTCGAAAATGACGTAGTTCACGTGGGCGTTGGAATCGCCCTCAACATTGAAGTTATCATCACAAATACTGCCTAATCTGTCAGGCATGATTAATGCAATGGCAAGCTACCTATCAGCGTTTTCTTGTTATGCTATCATTTCTGCAAGTGTCACTATCCAAAACTATTGAGTTGTAACAACTGGTAAGAGAACTTTCGATTTGAAGGTTTTGTACGAATATTTCACTCGAAGGACCTTTCAAAAGCAATTTTTGGTTTTAAGATAGTGCTAAAAATAAAAAATCCGTTTAGATAGACAGGAGGCAATATTATATATTTTTGCAATGCATATCAATGCTTCCAAATTTAACTGTGCATGTTTTTAGACTCTTTTACAGACAAAAGGAATCGATGGGGGCTTGGAATTGGGATTAGAATGAGTCAGAAACACGCTTTTGAACAAGTTTGAGACATCAATTCACTTCTCAGATTGTTTTTGCCAATTTTTTTTTTTTGCAATAATATGAATTTTTGACGGATGCGGTCATAGAACCTGAATAGTTAACCCGATGAGTAATCTTTAGGCTTCGAGGGATGTCAAGAGTTTTCATGCTTTGCGGCAACATTATTGTTGATGAACCTTGCATTTGTTGGCATGAATGCTCAAAAATACCCCAGATAGTTTGTATGAAATTCAAGTTCAAGAACAGAAGAGTGTGGGTGTTCCATGGAAATGGGGGAACTCTTGTAATGAACAACGACGAGATAGTCGGTCCATCTCAGTCATGGACAAGCCCGATGAAAGAGAAGACGACGAGAAGGAAGTGCAAAATTTTAAAAGGAGACTGCCAGACATTTCCCGACAATTCACAACATGTTCCAAGGAAAGCTTTGAGTGCAAATGATCCATGCTGTGAGTTTAAAGACTTGAGCGACTCCGAAATGGCAATGAATGGGATGCGTGGAATTTTTGGAGAGCGGAAACAGCAGTCTTGAATTCCTCGGGGTGAGCATGAAATGATGCCCGTCAGTCAAGAGCTTATCCATTCATCCATTCACCGTCGTCAGACTCCTGAGCTAAGCTTGAAACGCATTTTAAATCCCTCTCATACTACATTCAAATGTATGCAGATATACCTACTCTTAACTGTTCTAAAGCAAGGACCACTAATGGCGTATAATTTTGATATTACGTCAAAGACTCCAAAACAGGTCTGCTTTGGACAGTTCCAAGTCATTTGCCCTCCTCGATCATTTGCTGAGATCGAGCTAACGATTACTGACCCAATTTTACAACCCCAGGAGGAGCTGGGGAAAGTCCGTCTTGATTCGAATGGCTTTCTATCCAAGCCATTGGTTGCCAAGGTTTTGGCCTGAATACAATTCACGTTATTACATACGACAGTGCTTACACATAGTTCAAACTTCACTCAAGCCCTAAAATGGTAAGGAACAGATATCAACCTGTGGGTGGCAATTACGCCACAGAGGCTGAAAAATCCCAACGAAGGGAGGAACGCCGTGAGCCCGCATCAAACGGGCACAAATCGTACGTTCATTCAAGCACAAGGGCAGAACGCCAAGATCCAAACAGCAGATTCTTTGCCAACCCACAAGACCGCTACAATCGTAGCGGTAAGACCAGGTTGGTTGACGATCTATTGTCTCAAGACAACAATGAGCCCCAACCAGCCCAACGAGAAGTATCCTTGATCAATATGAATCTGAATGGAAAGTCAGTGATGGGACTCACGCCCAAGTACAAGATCCGAATGATCGAAGAGTTTCTGAAAAGTTTTCCCGATGTGCTCTTCTTTCAAGATGCCATTGATCTGGTGGATTTAGTGCCCGTCCTGGAGGACGTGTCGGACAAGAAGCTTGAATCGTATTTCCAACTTGCCAACATTGACGAAAAGGACCGGAGTGATATCCATGCGGATGTTCCAACAGCATCCCGAAGTATGACTGGCATTGCTTGGAACAAAGAAAAGTATGACGGTACCCCGCTCCAATTGGAGGACGACCGATTGGTAGAGCACGTGGACTGGTTGAAGCGACATGACTTGACCATTGTCAAATTGGATGCACTCCAACAAGAAGGTGCCAAGGAGCAATTGCCCTCTTTCGTGGCCATCTCATGGCACGGGTCTGATTACAGTACGCCATTGAGGCAACGCATTCAGCAATGTGAGGAGCTCTTCAAATTTCTCGAGAGGATGAGGTCCAACATCCGGAAGATTCCCATTCTTATTGGAGGTGACTTCAATATGGACATGAAATCTTTCGATACGGAGAAGTATCCAGACTTGATGGTCGCTCCATTTCGACCAGCCTCTGGAGCCAAGGTCAAGGACATCAAGAACACATTCCTGGTCACAATGGATTCGCTGAAGATCACAGAAACGGGATACAAGCAGCATCACCCCGAAATATTTTCCAGCCCTTTTATCACGGCAAAAATGCGACAATTGGAGCAAAACCAATCGAGCTCGGACAACGATTTGGAGGACTCGCTCGAACAAGAAGACCAACAACTGAATTGTTAGCTACATTAGCGAACGTTCTAAGTTTCACGTTTTATGCACTGTTAGTGCAAGTTTTCGAAGCTGCTGAGCCTATAAATACGGAATGGACACGAGTACTTCGTTGATGGTTTAAACTAGAAGTGATTATCAACTGACAACTATAATTTAACCCAAATTTATGGTATTCAAAGTTTACGATGAAATGGGCTTTGGAAACCCCAGACTTTAGGGAGAGAATCGAAAAGAGATAATGAAATGAAATGTTCCATTATGATTGAAGGACCAGTGGGGAAGCAAAGACCTGAAAATTCACATATCTTGCTATTTTGTTTAAATCAAACGTGATTCCAAAACATTTAAAAATCGTATGACTGGAAACCGAAAAGTATAAGCCGAAATAGCTGAATATACTTGTTCAATGTCTCCTAAACTCATCTGGTCTTTATAAACATGTACATTTATAACTTACGTATGTCTATCAACTCGTTTTTATTTGCTACTGAAGTGGTAGACCTATAATTCACTCTGTTGATTAATTAATGATACTCGTTCAAAATAACTACTTTTCTGTCATTGGCATGAATTCTGCCTAAGACATAAATCCGTTGCTTTTTTAAACAGGGCCTTCTTGTGTTAATAGGAATTCATTTAAGGTTTGAAAGAAAGACAATACAGACCCGTGTAATGTTCTTAGGTGACATTTCTACAATTTCCTTCGGACATATACTTTCATATTGATCAACGTAATTAATCAATATCAATATCAGAAACTTCGCCAAGCTAACGTCATCCAGTCAACAGCAGAGCAATGAAAGTTATGACCGTTTTTTCCATGCACTGAAAAACGCTTTAAAAATGTTCTATGTTACCCAAAGCCCGTTCGCTAATGTACTTAATGATATAGCCCGTGACGACCAAAATCATGACGCGGATAATGACCGTTCTTGGGACAATCATCATCGAGACTAAGAAGATATTGCAAAGTATTTTTTGGTCGATGTGTAATTATTTCTGAATGTCTTCAAATAGCGTCTTCATGTCGAAAGTGGCAGATAATAAAGTATTTCATGCTCTATTGTTTTCATGGAGTGCTACCCGACTCAGTTTTTCTCTTCTCTTTTGTAGAAGGAAGGCGATCTCTTAATCCTTGCCAAGAATTCCCATTTAGTGGGGCTTGAGTACCCATCATCACCATTCAACGCGATCTAAACTCTCCACAAACGAGGAATGTACTACAGGGTGCACGTTTGCCGCCCACCATTCACTCTCTCTCCCTTGATCTCCCTTGGATTACTCGCCAAAGACAAGAGAGCATCGGAAGGCAACACGACAGAGGAAGAAGCAGAGAAAGAGCGCTTTGCCAAATGGCGATACCCTTTTAGCAACAACGCCACGACTTCAAAATCCATTGATGCAGCCGGCTTCCGTCTCCTGGAAATCCTCGGAATCTTACCTCAAGAATGGCCGGCTGCTAACTGTGGTGCACAGACAGATAGAAACCCTAGATGAGAATAACAATACTCAATCAATGTATGCTATAAAGCAAAACACAAACAAGCATGGCCAAAGTTAAAGCCCTGAACTATGGAGCCGATATTGTTGCTAGTTCAAAGATGTGCTGGCTCGCTTACCGTTTTCAAATCAAAGGGAGTTTTTTTTTCAAATCATCATATCTGTGACTAACGCAATGAATAAGAAGAGATGGAATGGATGGATCAGTGCAACAGCTGTGAAATTCTTCATTTCCTCGATTGTTTTGACTTGGGGTCAAAAAGTGTTTTTGAAAATAGAAAGGAGTTTTTGGTGATAAACACCCATGGCTACAAATAGTATTCTCCTAGATCAAGTCTTAAAGTTAGTTTCGCAATGCTTTTCTCATTCCTCAATTACTTTAGGCTTTTTGCTACAGAAAAAAAATCGGGCGGTACTTTGACCCTCGAGGTTGGTAGACACACTTTTCAAGACACTTGGACATGTGTCCAATCCTAGAGCCAGCAGCTGGAATGAAAATGTATGGCATGTTCACTGTGGAAGACTCCATTCCTGACAGTCGAGGGTAGAAGGGCATTGCTTCCCGAACCGATGTTGTGGACTCATAAATTCAAGCCCATCTATTTCACCCTTGTCCAAACCCCAAAACAAAGACGAATGCACATCGCCCAAGGAACAAGGAACTCAATTTATCTATCGGCTTCTGTTTTCTCTTCCAAACCAAACATTGGCCAGCTTTGGACGACAAGGAAAACACTCAAACACTACTGTACACCTCCCTTACTTGCATCCTCCCCAGACAGATGTTCGAGATCCCTGATGACCCTGATTGGCTTTTATGCCATAGATCGACAAAATGCTAAGAAATAAGCTAAAAAATACTATCGTGGGTCAATCAATTATAGTCATAGGGAGAATTGAGTTGGTCCATACGTGTATGGACTTACCATAAAATCGCGTGTGCGTATGGTAACTCGTATGGGGCCGAGTACTTGTCCGTCCGTTCAAATGCTATTTCCGCCGAAAAAGGATGTTATTTCCCCCCCAAATATCGAACAAGCACTCATATTCCAATAGAGCGCATACAATGATCAACTTCCGCACTGGATTATTTACTTTTGTCAGCTCAGTGTGAACTCAAATCACACCAAAAAAAACACCAACGACTCTATTAATTGTTTTTTTGGCATTACCGGATGAACCACTCACGAACCGAAAAACAACTCAAATCCAACAATAAGCACCACCATACCAAGCGACCTCTGATTTTATCGTACAATTTTCAGATGTACGGTATGCAATATGCACTATTCACCGCTACCTTGTACGTAGTACTACATGAGATCCAAGCCATGACTTCTGAGGAACTAGAACGGATGAGGGCAATCGTGTCACCCATTTTTGAGTACTTCCTGGTTCATAATTCTGTCAAAGGGATGCCAAATTCGCCACTTCTGATATTGCAATTATTGTTCTTAACAAGCTGGCCTCCTCTGCCCCATTTTGTAAGATTCGTTTCAACTCGAATTCCTTTTTTAAGCAAAACTCAGCACGGCAATTGAAGATGATGATGAATCGAGAGTTGGGCCCCCCAGGGGGAAAGTATTTCCCTCATTTGGGGGATGGAGGAATGGATGGATGCTGCTGGTCAATGACTCAAAGGAAACGAATGATCGCCGATTGAGGAAGGAAGTTAGCCGGCGACAAATCAGGCAGGAAGTCCATCCAATTTCCATCGAGGACCTCTGCTTCCTGTGGAAGTTAGAACTTGTCACCGAGCCCTATTACTGGGCTAATGCTACTACTACTACTACTACTACTATTACTCTGCTGCTATACTATTGCATTGCTAGACTACTCCTACTTTTGCTGATTCCGAGTGAGGATGCACTTGGTTAACCGCTGAATAACACACTCTAGAACACCGAATTCAACAACACCACATGTGTGCTCTAATTCCATGATTCCGACCCCGAAAACACGTTTCCCGCCAAAGCACTGCTGAAGTGTAAATTTTGGTCAAACTTTCATAATGGGTCGAACGACGTGCAATAGATAGACCCCATGGGTGCGAGGATTGTCATCAAGGGGTGGCTAGACTTCAAAGATTGGCCCACAGCACAAATTTGCGGTGTCATTGAACAGTCAAAAGATTCCTCAACTGTGCATACACGTTGTTTTTCTAAATGCTAGGTGGCTTGTTTGTGTTAGAAAATGGTCGATGTCGGCAACATCTTTCTCTCTTTTAGAGAGAATCCATCACTCGTTTGGTGCTTGTTGGCCGACGAAATCCAATAAGCGTACCAATTCCTTGGACGAGCAAGATTTGATGAGATGTATAAACAATTTGTCCGAATGCTTTTGGTAATAGCGCTGTTGCTTGTCATCCTATGTGGAAATCTTCGAAGCGTGCATTTCCCCCTGAATGGAATGGGATCTTGAAACAATAAACCAATCCAAGCTCACCCTAGTTACCATGACATCGGCAACGAATTTGAGGTGGGCTGACAATTTGGCGTGAATCTGCGCCATTAGGAGCTCTCTGCGCAGTGTCATCCTGGCCGAGGTGTTCATGGATCCAGGCCAATGTGTTGACAAAACTGTTCACTCCAAATTGAACACGATGTCGTCATTTCAGTGTGAAATTTCTTCCAGAAAATGAACCGTTTGAAAACTTTCCTGTCTTCGAATGTGAGCGTGTGGGTGAGGTAGTGAGTGGATGGATGGATGGATGGATGGATGGATGTAGTAGTCGTGCTCGTATGTGGAAGAGGAGAAGAAGAAGAAGTGGACGACTTTGTTGCTACTTCCTGGATCTTCGATTCAGTGATTTCCCGCTGCGCCTCTTTCCGTTTTGTCTTCTCCAATCTTCTTCACTCCCTATGTGAGTGTGTGCGTGTGTGTTCTATGTCTCTCTCTTTCTCTTCATTTGTCCATTAAGCACCACCTTCTTCGCCAATGGCTAAGCGGTATTGAAGGTAGAACTGCACTGATGATAGTGTCATGATTTATTTTTTACTGGAATTCAATTTTCACCTCTCAAGACAGGAAACAGTTACCTTTCAGTCTTCCCATCATCGATGGCATATTTGAGCCAAAAGGGACCCCGAAAGTGTTTTTGAGACGTCATCAGGATGGGTTCAACGAATAATCGTGGGTGGTTTCATTAACCGTGGATTCTCAGCCTTTTGACCCAACCTGATCGACCACCGAAAGGAGAAATTGCCATGTACGTATTACTCGGTGTCTGTGGAATAGGTTGCACAGTACAATCCAAAGGATTCATTTCCGAGAGCTAACCCAAAGGTGAATGGCATCCATCTTTCGACAATCTCTCCTTTCCATCCATTCCCAGGTTCTTTTTGGTCCGCAAATCCTCGTTGATGTTGGCCGTGAACAAAAACTGTATGTACACGCATACAGTACATACGCGATGGTGCCATAAGCGGGCAGTTGGAGTGTTTACCGAGCATTCAAAGACACAGCGGGTGGAAGGCTCATGAAAGTAGAATGAGAAGGAATAAGGAAAGATCGACAACTTCCAAATCAGGATGTTTGTTGGAGTTCCTCCACTTATTCACATCCTTTTCCAGGTGATAACAGTCCGTCTGAGCTCATCGGCGAGTCGTGCAAACACCTACCTAGGGGCCTAGCAATCACGGCGTAAATGTCCTCTACCCTATTTGTAGGTTCTTGTGTCTTGCATCGAGTCATTTTTCGGAACGGTTGTCATGCTACGTTTTGATGGTTTCTGAAAAATGCTCATTCGCTCTAAGAAGGCATTTTTTCTTTCTTTTCTGACAGGAAACCGAGTAACTTTTGCCTGACCTTCTGCTCCGGGATCCCAAACCCATTCTCACTTCCAATTGCAATTCCAATCCATCACGAAAGGTCATCAGTGATTATTTACCCCTTTCTTTGTCAAATAACCATGGGAGCCAATGCGTTAAACGTGCAATACCGTTTCCGTGCACGTTTTTGTATTTGTATCTTTCTTTTGGACAGATAATCGAACGACGACGACGACGACGACGATGATGATGATGATGGTGACGACCGTGAATGGGACCGCGATACCTCTAACGAAGACAACTGGTAACCGTGTGTCGTACATGTTTTTGGGGTGCAAAAATGAGTTTCACAGATTTCCGTGGGAAAAGCAAACCATCTATCTCTTGGGGGACGAGGTTTCCTGCCAAACATTGCCGATAGTGTGTGACCTGGGCCAGTAAGTCTCGATGTTTTCTGGTCCTCAAATATCAGGACCATCTGTGTTTGCACGACAATCGCATTCAGTTATAATTAGCCCCTCCTCCGTTAGCTTGGTGGTGGAAGAAGATCTTGACACTGGCCTGGCTGGTGGTGAATTACTCGATTTATCAACTTCCTTACTCGACGAATCTTGCTTGCTTGCTTGCTTTGGTACAAAAGGCATTGGAAGACTGTAAGGAGAAAAAGATTGCCATCCGAGCATATCAGTCATACAGAGCATCAGTCATCTCTAAATGGTACATGAAATTGTCGACCTCCTTCCTGTCCAAAACCGAATCTAAGACAATCAAAGCCAAATCAAAGTCGCAAATCCTGCTGTCCAAAACCGAATCTAAGACAATCAAAGCCAAATCAAAGTCGCAAATCCTGCCTTTTAAAATATTGCATATATCGATGCTTCTATTGCACGCCTATCCTCTTTTACTCTCTCAACTAGTATGTATCCTTCTTGGTTTACTCTAGATTGAACAGAGCGATCTGCCATATGCAAGAACTCAGCTAGCAGCCATTTCCATGACTGCATTAGGATCAGTGACTGGTACACATCATAGTGGTCGGACGGGAGTATTCATTCAAAAATCTGGCTTTCCGGACGGACGGACGGAGTAGGTCTGTTCACTGAAGCTCGTCATTCAAAGTTTTAGAGTCGTCGGTTCGCATATGTCATGCACAGCAGTTTCGTTTCCGTACAACACCAAAAGGTCCTGCTGCCTGCCACAATGGCAACAGGAAACCCCAACTACTTTGACGATACGCTCGTCTGTAGCCTAGTGGCATACATGAACATTCCAGGCTATTTTCCAATACAGTTTCTTCCCTTTCCCTCTGATCCACCCCCACCAATTCCCCGTGTGTGTCTATGACCGGACATGAGTGAACATACGCACACACACACACACATATACTTGCTACGTGTTCGTTGTGCTTGTAAGCCACAACACCACAGTAGTAGGTCTTTCTGCCGTCATATGTGGGTGCTGTAGCTGTACTTCGTATTATTATCTGTATCGATTCGCTTTTGCACTTCCTGTGTGAGCATCCGGCCGTCGACAGATCATCCGCCCGTCGGTCGGTCCGTCCGTCCATTTGGATTTAAGGTGTGCGTCGTCGACGTGCTCCTCCTTAGATGGAGCTTGGTCTACCTAGTGAGTGGCACATAACTAGTCCGAGCTAACAAGATCATTCAACCGGCTGTGACTCCGTAACTCCCGGTTGGAGTTGGGATCTCCGCTCTCTGTCGGTTTGTGTAAACGAGGCAAAGAAATAGCCCGAGGAGAGAAGAGAGGAAACTGGAATTGATTCTCGACGCAGAGTGAACAGGCCAGTTCGTGACTGAATCTCTACGAGAACAGACGTGATTTGAAAACATAGCAACCAAATAACCCAACTTTGAAAAACTAAAGCCCTCAAGATGTTGAGCTTACAGCGAAGTGGTGGTCATCACACAGTTTCTGCCCCTTGGTTCGCCAGGCCCGTTCCCACGCCCAGGGGTGTGATGCCACGATCAGTGTCACCCGGTTCTGAAGCCGACGGCTCGGGATCCACTCCCATGGCTGCCGATGATAGATCTTTGTATGAGGAGGAACTCTCGTTCAAAAATAGATATCCTCAAGTTTATAAGAAGAGACACGTCACTCACGAAATTGAGCTCCCTGCCGGTAAGCAAAATGTTTTTGAAATAGTTTGACGTCACATTGGTCACTCTTCGGCTAGTCTTGGGTACCTACGAGTACCTTGGCCATGCAGCTCCTTTTGACTTGTTTACTGATTCCTCTATCCTTGATGTGTTGCAGATCCCCGTTCTTGGATGCGTGAAGACGTTCAGACTTGGATCCAGTACATGTCGGATGTCCACGGTTTGCCCTCGATCCAATCCGATCGATTCCTCATGAACGGAAAAGCTCTTTGTCTCATGACCATGGAGATGTTCTGTCAGCGCGTTCCTTTGGGAGGCAAGATGCTCTACAAAGACTTCCAATTGCGCTTGTCCATGGCTATGTACCAATCCTCACGATAAGGGAAAATATGTCCTCCACCAGCTCCAGGCTCATCTTTTTCGCAAACAAACAAGGATACTTCTCATGCCCGTCGGCAGACGAAGGTTATGATCGGAATCAATTTTGAAGCATTGGTTTTCTTCAATGATCCTGATATTGGAGTATGGATGGAAAAGCCCCGCTGACGACGAGCAGAAGATGGATAGGATGCGGACATCCTGCTCTTCGCTGTAATCAATTCACTGTGATCCCTCTAAATACGGCGGCAAATGAAAACCAAACCGATTGCCTCCACGACCTCCACTCCGTTTTCCCCTTTCGCAACCGCGCCAAAACCAGCCAACCACCAAAGAAAATGTAGGCCGATCTTTCCGTGCCTCGACAGAGACTGACAGAAGACGACAAAAACTGCGATGGCGATCTGGCATTGTGACAAGAGCATTTTAGAGGGATACGACGACGACGACGACGACTCGCACTACACCTACACCTACTTCCTCCTCGTCTGGTTTTCCTGAGTGACTTCATCTTGATATCTTGGCTTTGCACCTATTAGTTCTGGAGCACTTTCCCCTCAACCTATCTCGGTGCTTCTGTGCCCTGAATTTTCTACATTCATCCAGAAAGTCTTCTCCGCCTCATCTCTAATGTGATCCTGGCCCCAAGGTTGGACTTTGGGGTTGGGTAGCTTGAGTTTCGACTGGTCAACCAACATTCTTCCGATAAATTCCCATCTTCACAATGAGAAACGGTTCGTTTGTACAAACCCCGAGAGCATCATCATCATCACCACCTCCAATTTTCCGCTCGGCTTAGTCGCCAAACATGTTAAGAATCAGCAGGAGTAAACGCCAGTCAATCATGTACATAGCCCAGCCTACCTACTGTGCACGCCCATCATTCACTCAAGAGTCTGTCTCAGGGATGCTTGGATGTGCGTAGAGAGAAAACTTCCTTTAGTGGACCAGATCCACCTCCTAGTCAATCCCAATTGTTGTTATGAAGTGATATCATATATCCTCCCTCCTACTATTTTTCTATCGTACATGCCTCATAGTTGAGGCATTCATTGCTTACTATTCCTTCCATTCAGGCCCTAGTGCTATCCATGAGATTGAATGTCACTCAATGCGATAAGAATCTGAATAATGATGAAAGTACATATTATTGCACGTCCAAGAAATTTGCAATAACAATAAACAAATGCCTTCAATGCATCGCGAAATCTCAAGTCCATCCCATTATTTTCCTATCCTACCCATTGAGTTGGTCACCCAAGCTCGTTGGTATCGGTTGGCCAGCAGCGATTGAGAAATCATTTCGGGTCATTTTCCGAGCCAGTCCATACTATATAGCTAGGTGAGGCCAAAACTTGCTAGGAGTAGAGGAATAGTGTAGGATTCAACAAAGCACCGGAAGAAGCTCTATGGATTTTTACAATGCTTCAAGCTCCCATAGTTGGAACAAGCTGAGTACAATGAATTTCTGCTCTTCTTTCCCTCACCCGATTACCGTCCGTAAAGTAAGCTACAGCCACAGCCCTTAGCCAGCTAACTATCTATCTACGTTTTCATCCATCCATTGGGGCGAGTAGCAGGCAGTGCCTAGATATACTTACCTTTTCTTCCCAAGACCAAATCCCGGTGCTAACTGAGCTTCAATCTTCGTTGGAAAGAGCCCGGCTCCTTTCTAGCCCCTTTCGACATGTTCTATGGCGGGTGTGACGATTTCATTTACGAGAATATCGGTCGTGCTCTTCTTCTTGTCGTTGTGAGTGTCACTCATAGCCATAAGGAAGCCAGTAATAAGAGAACTAATGCTCCTGCTACTGCTCCTGTGTACTACAACACAACTACGGAAGGGAACTTTCGAATTAAACGTGAACACGTGCTGAAATCGCTTCCGCTTTGGCAAACTCGCTCACTGAGAAGGGAGCGATCACGGCGGCGATCTCGTTACCCCAGGCTTGGGTAGGTAAACATTAGTTTCTTTTCTCTACCGATCGTTCTCATTGCGGCACTATTTTTACCCCGAGCTTTTGAAATGCATCATATCTATGTGTGATTCATCAAGCTACAGATTTGCCTCATTGGTTATGGGAGTGTTCGGGAAATGACAGTCCAGGCAGGCCAGAGATGATGGCCTTATTGGACTTAGGAGGAGGAATGACAGACGGGACCAAATTAGAGAGATAGTAAAGCGTTGTTGCCAGAGATTCGCCAACTGCAGGCTAGCTGGTTGGCTGACTTTCAAGGTTTCGCACGAATTTGTCACGAAGGAAATGAAGAAAAAGAAATTGAACAGGTCTTCTTATTCTTCGTCGTCTGCTTTGGAGTCCTCTTCAATTTGAGAAAAGACCCAATTCACATAGATTCTTTGCCGACTAGTTGGTTGACACACATACTGCTTGACAATGGCTACTTGTACCGACATTTGACGACAGATAAGCACGATGAAATCTAACACCCACTTCCCTTGTGGTGTTGGAAATTGAAATTAAAATCAAATGTGATTCAATATGGTAAGCTGTGCAATAAGTCCTTCAATACTGTACGACATAGAAAGGAGGATCAAACAGCACCCTCATTTTGGAAGGCAATGCCACCTATTTCAGTGGGAAAATCATATTGAGATCTCTCAAATTTCTAGCCCTGACTATAAAAGACTTTGAAACTAGACTCCATGGGAATAAACTCTCTCATGTGGAGAACTAGGGATGGATGAATACTAAGAGCCTTCTATTTTGTAACCATCCACATTGGGATTTGTTTCTTGCAAGGGGTCGAAGTTGAAAGGAGAGCTCTATGCATAGCAGACTCTGCACATGCATTACTCTTTGTATTTAGGGTAAGGAATGGGGTCAAGTCAAATTCGATTTTCCAATAGATTAAGTATGCTCTAGAGTTTAAGAAAATACTCCAGTAAACAGTTTATTTCTCTTGTACTCGACCAATCTCTTTTCCCATCCCAACTCTCACCAAGGGAACTCAGTTGTTTGCATGCTTAAGCGATTTTCAGTGCGCTTGATGTGAATTCAATAGCCTCTCGGCAATCCTACCAAGTGAAACAAAACAAATCGCTGGAATTTTCGGGAAAGGCTTAAGAGACCAGATTAAATGTTTCCTCAATCCGCCACATTCCTAACTCATTCTTTCCCAGATTATTAAGTGAACTATCACGGTGGAAATTTGGGTGTATTCGTGTTTTTGGAGTGGGCTTACAATATTGGATTAGTGGTGAATGGAAGTGGGAATAAGTTTTGTGCACGTTATGCCAGTCCTCGTATTTTTATTATTTTTGCCGGACCAACAAAGGTTCGATTATTTTCAACCGGATGGGTGGTTATAAGTCGCTTCCTTTCTTGAACAAGCTACTCATTGGCATTTCTTGACAACGCGCCCGAAGAGTTCTCAAAAGCTGATTGCGTTCAAGTCCCGATCTTGGATGGTGTGTAACTGTTCCAATTCCAACTCAATTCATAGACCAAAAAATACACAATCGCATCCCAAGAACACTCACCTTCATCTCCAGCGGTAGTAGCGAAATAATACTCGGATAGTGATATGATCTTTTTAGGAGATTTGTTTATTCGAAGCTCCAAGACTTGAATCTTGTAATGTGTGAACGGAAACCAAGACCTCTCTCGGAAAGTGGGTGTGGGAACTTTGCTTACTTGCTTACTTGGTTGGTTGGTTGGTTGGTTGGCTGGTTGGATGGATGGATGGATGGAAGCTAGTGGGAAGAGCTTCTGGAGACATACTCACTCACTCATATCCACTCGAGCACACACACACGCACGCACCCACACACTCGCAAGGCGGTCCGTCATCAAATAGGATCATCTGGATGCGGGAACCAACCACCAACGGAGGATATCCGCTCAACCAGCGCCTTTTTCAAGCTCTAAGGTAGCATTTGTTTACACTTATAAGTTTTAATGTGAGGAGGCAAAGAACATTGGTGTCCTGCAAGGTGACTCTCTTGCCCTTATGGACGTTTCGTAATTTAAAAAAAAAGCAATGAAAGTTTCGTCTTTTCATGCACTGCCATCATATCTCACCGAGACAAAGCCTTGGTCGGATAAGTAAAAACCACCCACATGAACTCTCTCACACACACACATCCATACTCCACACACAGACTTCCTTCTTAATCGTGATGATTTCCGGCCAAATTGGCCGGATTCAAACCAGATTGAGGTGGAAATTCTCGTGAACTCGGGTCGATGGGTCGTGAACCCTGCGGAGCAGACTTTAAAAGAAGAAAGGCAACACCAAGAACGAGTTGGGAAATAGTCATATTAGTAGAACAATGCTCAGCCAATGCAGCTCTGAGTGAAGAGCCAAGCGGATTCGTGTATTCAATGCCAAGACGTTTCTGGCATACAAAGATGAACTCATTTCCAGGCCAACATTGTCCACCGACGTTTTCGACGACAGCTTTCCACAACGTGAGAGGAAGCAAAAACCTAAGCGGATCCGGCTAATCAATTCCATGTCATAAAATTAAGAAAGGTTAGTCCGTAATGCGAACACCATGGTACTAAGAACGTGTCTATCTATTTCCCTTCGCCATAAAAGAAAACGTGGAAAAACATCAGAAAGAAAGAAGCAATTCGAGCACTTTGAATTTGATTGGTGGATTTGGCAAGAGCATGGACCGAAGCACTTGATTTGAATCCAACATAAATCAATCATGGTAACATGGGTCTCAAATGTTTGGGAAAATATGTCACTTTGTTGCAAGGTCATTTATTGGTAGCTTTGAAATATTGATTCATGTCTTTGAACTCTAGACCAGTCACATAATACGTACCTTAAGAAAGACCGTCTCTCGTTTCTTTTAGGTCATACTGGTTTTTTTTTCTAAATCTTTCATAACGACATTTTATGATGCTGGAAAAAACAGAAGTTTCATTGAAAAAGGGCCAACGAAGCAGAGTTCAAGGCAGTCTCAACCACTTCCTCATTTTGTATACGTACGTACTAAAATGTGTAAGGCCTCACTACTACGTCCATAAAAAGAAACTAGTAAGTTGCACTGTTTGATGATGTAGTCACATTAGGAATGAGTTATGGAGGATCGACACGATCAACACGAACCCCTTCACATACATTTAGTGCCACCAAATATCCGAGAACTATTAAAATGTTCTTCTTAAACTGTACTTGGTGAAAACCTCTACGCAGATAAAGATGCATTGGACAAGCCAATCGTTAGAAAAATGTGTTTGCTCGTAATTTCTAGATATACTGTATGTACATAGATATCAATGTCACAAAGTAACGTCCGTTCACTTGGTCATTAGAAAAGTAGGCAAAACAAATCCAGAAAGCATATGGAAAACCAAACAGGCAATGAATAATCAATCTTAAGTAGAAAGACACTATTACACTCATCCATTATTTTCCCAATTGAACATGATTTGACGCTCTCTTTACTTAATAAAAAATGAATAAGCAGCATTGTCAGTAAGACGATCTCTGTGGTTAGAACTTGATGACAGAGCTAGTGAACAAGCCTTCATGGATTGAGGAGGAGGAGGAGGAGGAAGTCCCTGGTTTCCTGTGTTCGCTATAGGCCAGACCTTCTTCGTATTTATTCGTCTTGGTGGAGAGTTCCAGGTCTTGGCTCCTGGAAGTCGAACAACGAGCGATATGTAGGCTTTTGTGCTGCTCTACATACGTTGCTCTGCCACCTCTGAGCTCTCAGTGCTCTTCTTTCTTAGTGTACGTATGTACGTAGAATACGTCCAACGTCCGACGTTCAAGGCTCACATGCAGTGCTTGTTCATTTTGCGCGTCGAACAATACTCTCACACGAACTGAGGATTAGCACTGTGAGGATTCGTCCACGAGATTGAGCACGTTGACATCGGGAAATTGCCTCCCAAAGGCAGAACATGTAAAGACAGTGTTTCCGTCCAATGCGAATATATGCACTTCATACTTGAATTAAAAGCCTCATCGCTCTGGCTACATAGTGTGCTATGCCGTGCTTGTGAATTCTCTTGGATGCTTTATATGTGGATCGAAATTTGGGCAGCGAAGAGAGCCTTGATATTATTCAATACAAATGAGAGAGGATCATCAAGAGAGGCTGGAAACTTGGCTTGTTGCAAGATTGAACGCCTTTCATATTGGTTCAGGTCAAGTTTCCATCCAATCTGAAGTTAGCTCAGGTTGTTCCAATCTTTAAAGGACAGGATAATTCGCTCCCTAGTAACTACAGGCCCATTTCTATCACTTCAAATATTGTAAAGGTGTTTGAAAAGACCAAGAAGTTCAAACTTGTAGGGTTTCTTGAAGTCCATGAAGCCCTTCCTCCTAGTCAGCATGGGTTTCAAGCGCATTTTAGCATGGTTACACAACTGATTGGGCATAAAGAGCAGATCAAGGACTCGGTAGCATGTTTCAAGTCAGACTTGGATAATTTTTTCCACCCTACATCTAACGGCTAGCTAGCCAAATCAGTCAACTCTAACTCGTTGGTGTATCAGATGATATGTGAGTGAAAATGATAGATAACTTTTTTATCTTACACTGCTGGGGGTCTCCCATTCCCAGAAGCCATAAGCAAAAGAATGAAACTGAAAGTAATGAAATCGTTACTCTAATGTCATTTTGAGTGATGAAATTTGACTGACCGTTCTTAATAATGTTTTTGACGGATAGTAATATAATTTCATATGCAAATCTAAAACCCTTAACATCGGAACTGAATGGCCAGTGTCCAACAGTATTGCAAACCTGACCTTTCCGGAGGCGAAGTCCTGGCATCAATTGTCCTTCCCGTTTCTACTCCCAGCCAAATTTATTTGGACCACCGCCTATATACTTTGCAATAATAAAAAAATTGCTCTGTCTGCTTTTCCTCGCTTCACTTTGATATTGTGATATCAAATGGTAAGCTATTCTATTCCTTACATACTAAACAAAAAATTTCGAAATTATTGCCGGCCTGCTTACATTTCAGAAAAGAACATCTAAAATTAATGCCGCCTCTTAACAACTTGGCGATATAAATAGTCAAATGACTAAATTTTGATGCAACAAAAGTCATTTAGAATCAGTTTCAAAACGGTTTTGTCATCAAGTGGAATTGAAATCCATTTTCGATCCTCATGAAGCTCTAACGATTCAAATGTCTACCGTAAGTATAAAGATGAAAATATCTCACATTTTTACCATTAAAATCAGCGACATGACTTTTTTTATCCAAAATCATATCAATATCCAGCATCAAGCTATCAACAAAAAAAAACAGTTTTTGGAGAACCTGGTAACCTGAAAAGCCATATTGGATATTGGTTTTCCTTACAATTTGGTATTCATATTTCTTTTCAACGAGTTAAATTCGCAATGAAAACAGCTTCCTAAACAAATTTTTGTTCGCTCTTTTTTTTAAAGAGTTTCATTTTGGTCGTTTTGGTATGTGTTTTCATCCCCATTATCATCACTTGTAACTTAATTTTGGCTAAGCTAGCAAACTCTCAGGGATTAACAATAAGGCATCATTACTTCTACGAAAAAGGGATTGAATTCCCGTTACAGGAAAGTCATCCCTCGTAGTAATCAATGAACAAGTTAGAATTTTGCAATTATCCATGGATAGATTTATTATCTGATCGTGATTTAAGTCCAAGAATATGCAAATTTCCTAACGCAAGACTCAAGCCCTAATACAGACAGGTTTAAGAAGTGACCTGCATTGATTGCCGATAGTTTCAATTCATAAACATAAGCACAATAACATAAGTGCGTTTTCACTTGACACTTTGACATGTCTCTCTCCCAGTTTTTCAACAATTTTCTGCATTTGCCATTTCCAAACTTACTCAAGGATCACTCTTGATGTGAGCTCGCTTTGAATCGTTAGATTCGACATTTGCTCGCTTTTTAGAGTCATATTTCTTGGTTGGCCGACTCCAGTTTTAAATTTAGAGAGTATCACACTCTAGGGAATTCAGATTGAACATTCAACACCCCGGTTTGGTTATCTTCCGCTCTAAACGGGGCCTGAAGGGTGTGTATGTGTGTGTGTGTGTGTAGCAGCATATGGGAATGAAGTGCTCGTGTGAATTTTGGCAACGTGGTTCAGAAAATAGATTCTTATCGAACCTTGGCCACAAGGAACCCAAAGACATTTAAGAATCTCCCGGAGACATTGCTCTAATTCCGAGAGGAAGACCTCAAAATAGATTGCTGATCTTGGTTGAGTATGACAAAAGGTAGGAAACAAGTACGTGTATGCTGTATGCAATGATATTTGCAGTGAATACCGTGCATCTCATTTTACTTTCAACTAGGGCAACACAAGACACGCCTGTGATCTTTGGGATTGCGATTTCGGGAATTCAAATGCTGGATAACAATTGTTACACAACAACAAATAGCCATGGTAAGTCATGTGTAATGCCTAAATATACAGGAAATCCTCCTATATAGTTCCTCTGGGAGTCTTCATCTCTATAACTCACAGATCTTTGAAATTCCCTAGAAAGCTCTTGTGTCAGATTGCTCACAAATATCATCATTGCAGATCGACCTCAAGTGAATGCCATTTGCAATCAAATCGCCAAAGTTGTCGATCGTTAGAAAAGTCATGCCCGTGAGAGAACGCCATCTCTATCGTTTCAAGTCGTTGATAATGATATTGAGTAGAGGGCATTAAAGGAAGGAGTACTTCCCTAAGAAATTCACTCTTCCACAGAAATCATTCAAGAGAATCCATCCGAAAACGAGTCGGACCGGTAGAAAAAGATCTACCTATCCAGGCCTCGAAAAGTCCCACTACGAGTTCGAATTGGAGTCCCGTTTTGCTGGTTTCAGTCAGTCTTGCCGGCATTGCCCAACCAATCGTGTTGTTCGAGTAAGTGCCAGATGAATGAAACCACTTGGAACCGTTTCAGTTTCTGGCTATCCTGTCGCATACTGAACGGTATTTCACACCAAGACAACGCAATGAAGTCATTTCAAGTACATTGCGAAAGACTTGTCTGCTTGTGTCTTGCCATGAAGGCATGGATGAATAAACAAGAAACCTAACCGAGTCAAGATATGAATGAGATGCTTTTAGATGCCTTCTGGTTGGGAAGGAGATCTGAATGCAAGTATTGGAATGGGGATGCATGGAGGAAGTGAAGTGTGTGAGGTTTCCTGGATGAGATCAGTGGATAATAAATCATGTCATTCTGGACAGTCTGGCTGCAAACCAACATCAAGAGGCCCATGACACTCTTGATAATGGTTTTATGAATCACCTGCCTTGGAGGGGTGTTGGAAACCCCTCAGCTCAGTCCCTACACACACACGTAGACACTTACGAGCAATGGGCTTGAACCTGGTTAGTGAGGATGAGCGATTAATCTATAATTAACATTCCTCAGCTGATGAATACACGAACACCACCAAAGGGGAGGAAATGGTTTGAATCTGATGTCATCCCTCGTCAATTCAGACGAATTGCCTGATTCTGATGAATTCTTGAGTTCTGGACCATTCAGCATCATGCCTCACATTCGAGGCGAGGAGACCGTACAAAAATCGTTAGGAACGTTTGCGTTTGAATCAATGAATGGATGGATGCCTGAGAAGGAAATTCCCCCTACTTAGAATGGGAATTTCTGACGGGAATGAGAAAAAAGTCGAGGGTAGAAGGTAGACAGTAGACGGTAGACGGTAGAGGTAGAAGGGCGACTGAGTGAGCTGTGAATGCTGACTGGCTTTGCTCCAAGATGAGATGGGAAGGTTCTCAAACCGGATGACGAATAAGGCACACAGGATGCCTCCATTTCCTCTCTCGAACTCATTGCCACTTGGACATTCAATCAGGACATGTTGTCAGCATCCTTCTACCGTACGTACGTGTTCTACCAGACGCTCAATGGGGATATATCGTCGAGCCACTTACTCCACTCCCTCCTTCCCGCCCATTACATTCAATGGCAGACAGACAGACACACAGACACACAGACTCTTTTCAATATGAACCACATGAATACATAGAAAGATTAATGCGAGTGGGATTTGAGTTGGAACTCTTCGTGTTTACCATGGATATATCATCCCGTGGAATCCTTCACACCTCTGCAATTTTGACCACACCTGATTCCAGGTGTTGTTAGTGGTGGTCATCAACTTCATAGATTCCTTGTTTTAGGAAAGCAGCATTGACACTGGCTAAATTGTCAGTGATTAAATGAAGTGCCTGAGTAAAAGAATAATTGACTTCTCCGTTAAGTCAAATGGTTGTCTTGCTTGATTTAATGCCAGCCTTTTTGGAACATGGTTCGGTCTTAGATTAAGGATTTGTGACAGATCTGCAAGCACTATTTCGATAAAGTACAAAGCAGAACGAATGATCTTATCCATGTGTAAGCTGACTTCAGTTTTTCTTCAGTGTGAATGACTTCATTCAAATTTGTCTTTTTCTCCAGCAAGAAAGCCGACAACACGAATGGAGTCGGATTGAATTACATGTAGTGCTTCCGTACGCAAGTAAGCAAGCAAGTAAGCACTCAGATAAGCAATAACGTGACCATATGGATTGCGAGGCGTTGATCCGTTCATCCATCCACCCATCCATCTATTCAGCCATTCAATGAATGGAGCCCACCGTGCTCTTGAATCCATGATCCTGAAAATTCGTCGGAGGATGTGACAAACCCGGTTCGGATGTTGTTGAAACATCCGATAGAAACGGTCGCCACACATTTTTGTGGCAAGCACATGAACGCCGCGTTCACACTGAAAATCCCAGGGTTTGGGCGGAGAGGGGCCATTTTTTCGGGTAAATCCGTGACATCTTGAGACCGACGGTTAGGTCAGCCCAACTGAGCAAATTGGAACCTAGTCTTTCCGTTTCTCAACACTCCATTCACTTTTAACTCACTCGACTTGATTATGTACCTTCGAACCTACAATAGTTTCATCATTTGATAGTTAAGGAAGTAATCCTCGAGGCAATTGTTATTCCATTATTTAGGTACAGTATTTCATACTGCAGATGCAGAAAGAGCAAGATCGAAAATGAATGAGATCCCAAGCTTCGTATAAGAGCACAATTGGAAGGTTCGGAGAGCCTTTATGGAAAAATTAGGCCGGAAAACGGAAGCTCATTTCCGGATTCTGTGTCTCAAGATGTCCAAGGCAATGTGAAAACCGAGACTCCATTGCTTTGAAGAGAGCTGGCGAGAAAGAAAGAGAGAGACGAAAAAACTACTTCCGAAGAAGAACAAGTAAAAACCCCTCTCTTGATTACAAAGATCACAAAGCGTGAAGACGACGTGTCCAATTGTTTGTCAATTCCTGCATATGACGAATCTCCAGAGAAGAAGAAGCTCTAAAAGAGTCCACATCCAACTTCGGACAAAAGCTTACAATGTGTAAAATATGGCTGAATGGCGGGAAACGTGCGATCCTAGATCGGGAATCATCTCGATACGTTTCGATTGTCAACAGTTCGGAGATAGATAGTTGGATGACGACGATTGTCATCCTTTTTGGCTCCTTTGATCTGATCAGACGAACAAGACGCGAGAAATAGGCCTACGTAATTCGAGTATTGTACAAATTTGTCGTCAATTAGCGGTTCCTGTCCATATATTACTGGCAACTACTGGCAAGTATCAAGACAAACGGAAATCAGCTCATTCAACTCAATCTCCGTCAGAAGTGGTCACACTGATCCCAGGATTAGATCTCATGTGAGCTACTGCCCTATGGGCTAATTGCTATCATGATTACAAATCTCAATTGAAATGGACTAGAGCTGCCTTTTGTGAATGGATCCATAATACACTGAAATGTGACTGAAATGCAACGAGATAGGAACATTTTCTTTGCATTTTCAACTGTGCTCGTGTATGATCGCCTTCTTATGGCTTTGTTTTAATTCCACAGTTTCCTTTGTCAGGCGGGAAGCGTAAAATCAAGTTATTTCCCGAAAAATGGGAATGAGAGCAAAAAAGTGATTGAATATGAAATATCCATTACATATTGTAGTTGTTCAACTTGTCTTGAAATCCAAACTCGATCGAATCCTCTCCTTTGTTGCACCATGACAGCCAGACACAAGTGTCTTTTTGGTAGGCTCATGAATGGAGTGTGCTGAAATAAATGCTTTGTTAGTTCCAATTGACCATTTTCTGTATATTTTATGCTCCAGGGAAACCCAAACGAAGCTAGCCGTCATATTCTTCTCTTGGCGCATATGTTTTGTCATGCTTGTGTTGCTCATTTGGTGAACAAAATCGAAGTAAACGCTGCTGTCCAATTTCGGTGTTCTGAGAGTAACACTACTACCGTCCAAATGGAATAAGAGCTTTGATTTCCGGTTCAAGATCATCACGGCGACAAAGTGAGAGACCACCCCGATTCTGGCGAGGAAGCCTCTTAATCCCGTCCGGGCAAATAAATCGACAAAATGCCCTTTGTCCAAATTACCCATCAGCTCATCGCACCCGCTCAGGTTTCTCGTGAGGGCTCGGTAGCCCCTATTCCTTGGATTACCTGAGTGGCCCAGCATTGGAGCAATCTCACAAGATGGATTGGAATGCCAACCTCCCTCTAACCCACCACCCAGGGAGACATGGGGAGATTGGGATTCTACAAGTCTTTATTGACGGTGGTAAGATACATGCTGGCCTAATTAGCCCATGGACCTTGTTTGTTACACATCCGGTAATGAGGGTGATGTTTTTGACCCTTGATTTTTTTGAGTCTACCATCGCTGATGCTGCGCATGTCTCGTTTTTGTAGTGGTATTTGGTATGCAGAAGTCTGCAGGAGAGAGTGAGCCCTTACTCGCACCTTGAGGTTGGAGGCATTTTGGTCGTCTTTGAAGCTATCTGGATGGGTAGAAGGTAAGCCCTACTTTCCTGGCGATGACTTTGAAGCTGGAATCACGGAATTTTGGGCAAATGATTCAACAGGATGTGACATCTCAAAAGATCGCACAGACCGAGACAATGCCGACATTCTTGTCAATTCCAATAACTAAAGAAAGGAGCAACCTAAGGGCTAATGTTTGATCAGGGATCACCTAATCGTAACCCGAATTTGGCCATCGGGAAGACAAGTTAAAGAAGCTATTTGCTGCGTGATAAGCCGTGATTGGGGCGGAATGTGACCAATAAAATTCCTGTCAAATTACGGGGAGGAAATCCTCTTGGAATTACACCCAGCATTCCTACGCTCTGCCACCACAATTGAGAGCCAAGATCGCCATCTTGGTCGAAAACACCCCAAAAAAGAATGCTGACAAATGGTGTCATTCT
The DNA here is from genome assembly GCF_007210705.1 of Tigriopus californicus. Classification (NCBI taxonomy): domain Eukaryota; kingdom Metazoa; phylum Arthropoda; class Copepoda; order Harpacticoida; family Harpacticidae; genus Tigriopus; species Tigriopus californicus. Next base: position 6,571,704 of record NC_081450.1, on the reverse strand, counting down.
TCGTGAACTCGAATCGATCCAGCATATTTTTTTGTGCTTTCATCTAATTTTGCACCTTTGATTCAGGGGAGTACGCTGGATATTCGATTATAACTCTAGAATGCTTTTACAATATAAACCTTGTAAAACAAGTCGAGCGTTTCCCGAATAGAATTTGGACGAACGTCCTTGCTCGAATGGCATTTGGTACATCTGTTTCCTTACTTTGTTCTCAAAATGAGATCATTGTAGTTCTAACTAGATAGATCGTGTCCATTGACCACAACATCATTTGCTCGTCCGGTAGAGCCACATTTCAAATGTAGTTTGAAATTGTAATTGAAGCGCACAAAAAAAATTAAATGCTGCCTACATTACGACTTCTATAGATTTTGACACACGAATCGATATACTCAATTCAGGACATTGATCACAATCAACCGAGAACCGTGCGTGAGTTGACGGAATCGATCGGACGTCAACGACCGACGAGTGTAACTTCCGCTTATTAAAGAATTTCCTCCCCTAAGGATGGATACGTTGAGCCTTCTCCAGATGGATTGTTGGACTTGATCTCAATCATCTGCTAAATGATCCGTGCCCGACCGGTTGTGGCGTGCTCCATTTCATAGGCACAATCCATTAAACGGACAGCGCAGAATGTACTAGTACATTGTACACGTCCAGAACTTACGTCATGAAGCAGGTGCCTCTTCACCTCTTTCTCGGAGAGTGATCAACTGGGAAAATATCATCTGTTCGGACCGGCATGAACACTTGCCATATTCGGAACGTAATATGAATTTTCCGCTCGAAAATCGCACTAAGGAATATCTATGAACCTTTAAATGCCATATCTTATCGTGACATCTCTTGGGCCAATGACTTGTCAGTAATGGATTGTTGGGTCTACATGCATGTTGTAAATAATTTGTCAAGCGACTAAAAGTAAAAATGAGTTATATGGCCATGGATCGGTTGGTCGATAATGATGAGACCTTTTGTCCTCTATTTTGTCGCATTTCCTGCTTGGAAAGCCTATGTTTGATGTGCTTGGACATCTGTCTCGGAGCTGCTCTTCTTCCTCCTTCGAAAGCCAGTTCCATAAGGTACAGCCAGTTGAGCCAACTGTCTATCTCTACTACTGACGGACAGGATAGCAACTGAGTGCTGTGGCAAGCTGTATCTACACCTCCTGGACGTATTGTAGTTCTTCACTGTGCTGTAAGCATGGGATGCATGAATGTTGATATCTACTGTAGAGGTCTCACTGGCAGTTGTTGATGGATTCTCGACGACTTCCTCAATCGATACATGAATTTTTCATCTGCTTGATATGCCACATACAGTACATGTAGGTGGTGAGTTCATTGGCTCTTTAAGCGTACATGAGCACACCTGTTTTCTAGCATAAGTTCTAATTGTCGGAAAAGACTAGTTGGGATTTGAATGCATGGATTTGGCCGAAAGTGTGCCCATCTCTACATGCTTAGGGCACAAGGTGTCCTGTGTGCCAGTGAGTCATCTTTGTGGAAAGCCATCTCTTCCTGTTTTCCCTTGGGCTTGCTTCCGCTTTCACTTCAGTGGGGTCGGGCTATGTATGTAGGATCCACGGGAAATGGACGCTCCAACGTGTGACGCCCCCAACATCTCCAAGTCTGCACTTGTTCCAAAGTTGATACTTTCATCAAAGCCCGAGGAGTGCTCTTTGGAACAAACAATATGATCCATCTCTCGAATGGATTAACAGGAAATGGCGGATGGATGTCGCTATATTTGATATTGGACAAATGTATTTGGTGAATATCTGTAGCACTTTTATTGTGATTATCTATTTGATGAACGCCACAAATAGGATTAATTTATGATATATTTTTATTTCATCTTACGAAGATAAGAATCTTACCATAAGTAATAGACTTAGCTCAAAGCTAAAGCATAGATGACGTTTCCAGATCATATCTGAGGTTCTGATATTTTACTTTATGCCGAATTGAAGCGAATGGCTCAAGGAAACTGTGTCGTCGAAATACAGAGTGTAGTTCAACTCGATGAGGATGTAAGGTAGGATGTCCATGGAACGAGATGCCAGCGACCATGTCGGTCGGGTGTTCCGAGATAATCTTTCTTTCCTCGTGAGCCATCCACCATCTGGCGCACGTCTTTGATATTCAGTTCAGGACGAGTGTGCCCATTGTTCTCTAATGAGACTCGCTCTACCAACCCCATAGCTTTCAAGAAAATGTGTTTTCCTCTTCTACCCACGTACTATGTACCTGCATTAAAGCCATATGTCATCATTGGTTAATTCAGGCGGTGGGGCATATTCTGATATTCTACATTTACTGTAGTACTTCGAATATGTATCTTCTCAACGTGATTCAAGGCGTGGAAAACCCCAAAACCTCACCATGTGTACGTGAACGAGATGTAACAAGGGTTCATCGAGTTTCATTAGAGGGTATTATTTGCAGCGGAAACGATGACCTTCAGTGATGACTACGTACGAAGAGTTTGCCAGATTTTTAGCGCCAAAATCGTTAGTCAGATTGTGACTCAAGTGGAGGCTCAAATTGTATCGGGCAATGGCCCGCTGTTCTAAATATAATGGGTGTTTTCCTTTCTCTATATCCGGGGGAAATAGGTGTTCAAGTTTAGCTTGGGGCCAGTTCGGTACCAACTGTTTTTGGCGTCATTATTTCGGATTTAATTCCAACGTCTGAAGAGGTGTCAGCCTCATTTCGGTTGTACTGAGTGCCTACGTCCAACCCAGAGATTTCAAGGTCGACCCTCTTACCAACAACATTATCCTTCATTCGAGTACATTTCATAAAACTAACAGGATGGGACGACGAGCGAATATTGAGGATGAAGACTTGAGTAGGCGGTCTACTGTATTCAGTACTTCGTGTATGTACGTATGTACATCGAGTCATTCGGGAGTAGGACGTACGCGTACATACGTAGTAGGAGCATGGGGTAAATTTGGAGCTACATGGATGTCTATCAGCCAGGGCAACCCAATGAAGGGCTACTCAAAGATTGGGTCATTAGAGGTACATTTATTTCAGTTTTGATTGCGACAGAAATTATTAGGCAGGATGTGCTTAGCTCGGGGAGTATGGATGAATCGTACATGGAGCAATCTCAGTTCAACTGGCAATCCTTTGACGGCTTGAGAATACCTTGAGAACCATAAAGCACGAATCTTCATTCGTAGATTACTTTCCTCCTCAAATCTTATGATTGACCATATTTTGTTAATGCAACGAAAGTCAATCACACTTCATTCAACACTAAAAGGTTCTGATGACGTGTTGAAGAACATGCCTTTCGGATTTCCATCAAGAACGAGATAAAAGACGGGAACCTCTTTGTTTTACTAGAAGATTGACTTCCAAGCAGACAACTGATGGCTCCGAAAAGCTTTGTTACTCTTTTGGGGACTCCTCTAAAAAAGGTTCTAATTTAGCCGATAATTAAAAAGGGTTTTACAACGTCCGTCAAGCCAGGTTACTTGCACTAGTACGTACGTAGAAGGAGATGGGCAAGCCTCGTAGAAAAAATGGTGACAGCCTAATGGCAAGAGAGGAACTTGGGGCTCAATCTATCCTTCCTTGCTTAGAGAGACGCATTCTAACAAAGACAAGTGGGTACTTGGTACTACCTGCCTCATCCTGGACCCAATTGTTTGGGTAAGAAGCCTGAATCGTGTCAGATATGATGACACCTTTAAAATGTAAGGAATAAAGGTTATTGCAATCATTGTTTGTTCCAAATCTGGAATGCAGATCGAATTCAACTGTAGATATCAATGCTCCAGTTGACGAGAATATCGGCCAAGTCATTTTCCGAATTTCTTCTTGACATCAGCAACGTCTTTTGTTGCCAATTTCCGTTTCAAAGCATGCTAAAAAGTGATTGAAAAAGCCTTCCATGCTTCTGGGACACTTTTCCTGGACTTTTACTGCTTCACAATATAATCATCATCGTCGAAGATATTCGTTGGCTTGCTTGAAAACACGTCTGAGAATAGCCCTGCTATCTCCATCCACTAGGCAAGAAGAAAAATATCTCACAAGGGGTGAGGCACAGAGAAATCCGAGTCACTAATTGCCAAGCTCGGTCCCATTGAAAAATGTAATCTAAACTGGAACGAATGCTTGATTTACAAGTTCACAAGTCTTCACATTTCAATTCGAATTCTCCCAACCATCCAGCCCTATGATTGGAATGGGAATTGCCGAGCCGGCGGGAACAGGGAGGACCCAAGGACAGTTTTAATTTATTTCTCTCGAAATGAGTTAATTAAGACTCCAGCTTTTGAACAGCCATTTCCAATTCTCAACTAGCCCAGTCTCTCAGTCAGTCATTCAGTCGAATTGTCGGTAAGGCGCTCAGTCAGTCAGTGAGTTAGTGAGTCACTCACTCGGTGAGTCGGTCCACATCTGGAAATGATGCCACGAAACTGTCCCTCAATGTGAGTCCACATCATCATCATCATCGTCTTGATGAGCTAGTAACCCTCGTCCCATTAGGGCACCGCCAGTCTCCATCACCGTACACTTGAGTGTGAGAAACTTTACGTCAAAAAATTGGCCCCATATTTATATTCGTTCCCAAGTCGACCTTAGTAGGCTAGTACCTATGTATAGCGCATACGTTCTGGAGGTTGACACTTGACTGGTTGGTCGCTCTGTCGGTCGAAAAAAAGATTTCTGTAACGTAATTCCCAGAGAATCCTTTACAGACCTTGACAAATGACATCTCCAGGGAGTTCAGAGCGAAATGTGAAGATATTTTCTTACAACTCGGTGCAAGTAATGAGCTTGAAATAAGCTGCATTGCAGCAATTTGATATTATAACAAGCACAAGTACCTGATCTAAATAATAATGACGAATTCTACCATGGTTCTGGTAAAGAACTTTACAATTGCCTCTCTTCTATACGTGCAAGATGGTATTTCAACCAAATTTATAATCAAATGTACAAAAATATCAACCCTAATATGGGTAATCCACTTGTCATTGATGTAGGTGAAGAGATTCAAAATACGTCCCTCCGCATCACAAAGGTAAAGAAAAGGGAGGTAAAGAATAGCTTGTCCTTGAAATCGTCGTTTAACACCCACCCTATTAGTATCATTAATGTCCTCGAGGAGATCATGTTTCTACTGACATATTTTGAAAATATCCCACCCAGTAGTAACCCAAAGCATATAATGCCCGAAGTCGGACTTGGTGCACATGTTCAAGCATCCGATTACGGGAGAAAAATGGTATAGCATAAATAGGGGTGGTCATTTCTCGTTTTAGATGTCATTGCAACTCCTAGGTATGCTTACGCTCGTACAATGATAAACATGCCAATTGGCTGAGGTCCATTTAAGTTTGTCTAAAGTTAATGACGAAGCTATGGATCCACAGACTAACGACTTTCATATGATAAATATTTCACCCATTATTGGTATATGTTGCGTAAGTCTGTACGCTCTCAACTGAAATTCACATGCAAGCCAACTTCCGCTTTAAGGGAGAACGAGAAGCGTGGATCATGGATTCATGGCATTGCGGTTGATAGCGGTTCCACTCCTTACTTTTCCCTACGAACAAGGGGCCTGATTTAACTTCAAACACATCGGTTTATGCTCTCGTGAGAGTAGAATGTTGTAGAGCAATGGAGCAAATGAGAACATGATTGATTTTGACATTCGGCCATCGGTTACTCCTTGTGCCGATGAGGACAAGGGGAGTTGACCTTGAGCCCGACACCCCTTGCCTGAGGCAAAAATGATGTGACGGTTCTCTTCAAGATAAAATATCAATTCATCTTTCGAACTCCCCTGAGCATCCCCCAGAATCATCCATCCGGCAATGTTCGTTCTCGACCACCATTGCATTCATACTCATAGCACATAAAGAGAGAGGGAGAGGAAGTCCCCATACCTCAAGGCTTACACTAAATCTTGGGGTCGATTCTAAGGAATTATCATCATGCTTCCTGTGTTCATCGTGGCTTTGACACCAACCAGACCGACAGACCTTTTTCTTCAAGAAAATGTGCGTCTTCCTCTCAACGGTCAAATGTAGGAAATTGCTTCTTATTCGATTTTTGGCGCGAATTATCATCCCCCATTGACCCAAGAGCCACCATAAGAAGCAACGTCCTGTTGGAAGCGTCTCCTATGGAAGTAGTATGTACGAGATGCGCGACGGATGTTTGGCCAATATGGGCTCTGACAGAACAAGTACTACAACAGGAAGAGCCCCCCTCCCCTTTTTCTCTGTCTCCTCCTCCTCCTCCTGTTCTGATAATCTTGGGGACCTCGTGATGTCCGTGGCATTACTACTGCCTGGATTGCTCGCAACACGTGGGAACATGGGAAACATGGCAGAACAGAGAAAAGGGAGACAGACTCATGTCAGGATCATGTATCAATACCATATGTCTAAGAATTTAGATTCATGGGTCAACATAACGTTTTAGCGCTTTTAAGTTTGTGGACTGGCTAATTCTTTTTGGTTCCTTGCTGAACATGTACAAAAGTACATATGGAGCCCCAGCAACCTCGAGTGAAGCCAGTAGAAGGAAATGATGATTGCAGTCAGAAAGAGGAAATTCGAAATGTAATCTCGACATTTTGGGCAAATAACGTTCCTCCGTTTGAGGCATTCTTCAGCCGGGGTAAAGTTCAGCCCTCGTCCGTCCACTTCCCCTCGCTTTATCATGGACATGGCTTCAAACCCTACTATGGATCGAACGAACCACATAACCGCCGTCCACAAACACAAGATCGATTTACTTGTTCAAGTGCGAATGCACAATGTTAAACGGAGGGGCGACTGCGTCCGAGCGTAAGATACTGGCTGTTCACTCCACACAGCACAACATAGTTTGGCATTGTGGAAGGACCCAAGCTGGACTCTAAGATAGGGCTCATCTCATCTCTTTCGCACTTCATAAACATCTTGTCAAATAGATTAAGACATGATCATAATGAAAGATATGCTAAGCTGATAAGCATATTTCAAATTAACAACTTTCCTGCGAAAAAAGCTAATAATAAATTTACCTTTCAAAAACATATTTAATAGATATCAGGCAATTAAATGGTCCTTTAACATTGCTTTTAACTTTATAATCACCCATTATTTGCAAACTCATATTCCCTGACAATAAATGCAGATTTCACAATTTGACAAAAGCTGTGTTTTTCAGATTCCTTACCACTAAAGTGAATGGAATACCTAGCAGTTCAAGATGCATCATGTTATTATGTACCTCCGGACTTAAACGTTGGATATATCCAACCACATGTTTGAAAAGCCTTGCCAAGTGGATATGCTCATCGAACTTTCCATTATTTTGAAGGACTACACCTAGATCTTTCATAGATGAGACCTGCTCAATATCTTTACCTCCATTATCTACAAATGGATTGTTCAATGGCGTTGACAAAATGTCATTAAGCAGAATTTTATTTCTTTCACTCTCAGCAAATCCAAAAGTAGATTTGATCTAGGACATCTACCAGAATATCGAAATTTTGACCATTCCTTCCACAAACTAATTACTTACATAATCTTACATTGTTTTATACCATCAATTAAAACAACATAAATGTGCCAAATTGCAATTTTATATAAAAGTACACATGTATCAACAAATAAGAAATTTCAAGAAAATAAATGAGGTTTCGAAGATGCAATCCTTATCTAGTTTTAAAAAGACCTTCAAGAGCCCCAATCTATAGAATGATTTTTTTGTATGCGTTATCTTTTTAAGTCAACTGAATGCATACCTAGGTATATGTCTGATAATTTGCCAATGCTATCTTTTCATCAAATAGGTATTGAAAATTAGAGGATTTTTCTTATATTTTAGAATTGTATTTTTTAAATCTGAGTTTAAGATTTGCACATATGCTTGGACATTGCCATCAAAACTTAATAAGACATTTCAAACATTGTGTCGATCGTCCTAGCGGTGAGAGGAAAAACGTACGATGACTATCGGCGTATCAAGCAATACCTCTGGACCATACCTAACAATCCGTATTACACAACAAGTTAGGGTCCTGGGTGTCAGGGGTAAATCGTTGTCAGAGAAGCCGTGTGCACATCCTGTCTGTCGGGCATATACCGAAAGCACCAAAAGCTTTTAGGCTTGAATAATGCGATAGTTGTGGCGGTTGTCGCCGCCTCGAAGATTCAATCTCAGTTGACGTGATGTTCTTCCAGGGTAATGGCCATTCCTTAACTGTTCGATCGAACGAATAAACAGCCATTTATCAGCTTCAAATGGCCTAATGCCAATTGAATGGCAGGTCATTAAGGTTTCAGAATGAAATTCAACCACAAAATAACCACTGCTTGCCGAGCTACCTTTTTGATCTGGTCCCAACCAACACATCTTGGTTCCAAGAGCCTAGCTCAGAGATTATAGCTTTAAAAACAGGCCTCTGGACTGGTCTCGGTGTCTCAAGGAGAAATGGAGAAAGCATCATTTCTTCTACTTTATTGATGGATATTCTTGATCATTTGTCCTTGGCGGGTGTTATCAAGCAGAATCAAATCTTGGAACGGTTCCACTTGATTATGCTTTCATCCGTCAAATGATGTTTGAACCACCGTTTCACAAGCAAAGTCCTCCGAGCACCGAGCGAATGATTTGTCATCGTTGATCAAGGCATGAACCACTCGAAAAGTGGACGGGGATGCAGGGCTCACGAATTATGATTTTGGAAAGGAGTGAACACAATGCGTTTTCCTTCAATTGGGATGGACCAAAGGTCTCTACAATTATGTACGTGTTCTAATTTTCAGCATGATCAAAAATCTTGGTCATAAATTGTGCCCCTCAATGCCCAATGAGTAACGGGGCATAAAATGAACAAGTGAGCCCTCTTTTGGTAATAAATTGCTAGAGGAGGGTTAGGTCATTCATTACACTTATCATTAAGGTTTTCAAAATTATGCGTAGCAAAGGACCTCAAGATGCAAATACAGATGCAAAAAACAAGCCCAGGATGCAAATAAGGATGGGAATAAGCTTCTGAGATGCTTTATATTGTTTTGGCATAGCAAGGTATTTTAAGCAATTTGTTAAGCTGGACACATATATTCTATTAACAGTATGCCCTGATCTCAGTGAATCAGCATCTGAAGAGTAATCGAAGACTGAACTTTCACAACAATCACAGGTGTTATCAAAACAACAACTTTGCCTTTGACTTGTCCGTTATTATTTGAAATCGACTTCAGCCAATGCCATTCTTTGAAAGTGCTCGGTGGGTTACTGTTAATGGGGTTTTGTTTGATAAAATATGCTTATTCAATATTTACAGTGTGTTGTACAATCTGTTCTGTCCTAAGAAAGATATGGCCAGCAGGACCCTGAATTGTGCAGACTTACGTCAAGGGTGCCAATTTCTCATCAAAATAGTGAAAATACAAATTTTTCGGTCCAAACAAAATCAGTCAACAGCCTAAAATGCAAAAAAATGTGAAAACGGACCAAAGATGCAAATGATGCAAAGAAAGGTCCAGGATGCAAAAAAGATGCAATTAACGACCCAGGAGGCAAATATATGTTATCTACGTTAGTTTGAGAACACTACCTATCATATATTGTTATCTAATGAGCTTTGAGGGTCTCAACTCTTGACTCAGTCATTCGATTGAATTGAAAATGGAAAAAAATGGTTGCTGTAAACCGGGGTTTGTCTCATTTGAAGAAAAGTGCAATGCGTTGACTTGATTCAAAATGTAAAATTTCAACCCTCGCATTCACGTCCATTTTCCAGTGGTTCGTGTCAAGGGGAGTTTCACGGATTCATCAAATCAACAAGTCGTTCAGTCAAGCGGGATATTGGATTGAGGGGTGGGCAAGCAAAGAAAGATTTCAAGAAATAAGGACGTTTTGAGTTGTAAAGGAAACACCGTTGAATGTTTCCTCCCCTCAATGAATGGTCGAGACTTTTCTTTGAGATTATGGCAAGTGCACCCCTATTCGAACATTCGAAAGCATGAGGGTTCACATACTTTAAAAGAATGCGGCCATTAACTTCATGACTTCCAAGATAAGCTAAAGAACATTATTTTTGTATTTTTAAAATAATTTTCAACTTAATATAGTGCCAAATGGGCGAGGTCTTTCGAACCTTTTCAATTAAGTAATTGCATCAGAAATAGAAATAGGACAAGAGAGCTCTAACTAACACCCTCCAACTTATTAATTGAAATAATGCTATCCTCGTGAAAATGTTCTACTCAAAAAGAACTGTGCACATCTCTGGAATATGAATGCCTGACGTTAGGATTTCTTGCTCATTGAATTCAAGAATCAATGCCTGAAGGGAATTTTGGCAGGGAGGAAGAGAGCTGGGTGGAGTTTTGAGCGGAGGTGTGGATGGGCAGAAAACGCCTATTTCCTTCCCAATGTGGAAGACATATTTTGCTGGGCAATTGAGAGACCTTGCCTTTTAAGAACAATGTAAACTTTTTATGATTGTTCGGGTCTTAAAAGTACGATTGCAAACATACACTTTTTTCGTTTTGCACTCTTACTGTATGTCTTTTTCATTTACCAAAAACCGTTGTATTGAGTTTGTCAAGTTTGATAATTCAAAAATTTGGGTGAATCATTCGGCAAAAAGGGTTTCACCAAAAATCTAGACTTTTTCGAGCTTTATTTGAAAATATGCGCAACGAAAAAATTGAAATCGCACACCCTGTGTTAAAACTGTTTTTTGTGCCTCACATCTATTTCTGTCGATTTATCATTTTTGCGGACTGCCTTACTATTTGGAATTGAATCCTCAGTAGTTTATGATGGAAAACTCAAAAACCTCAGGGTGCTGAACTACATTTTTCCTTGAAATGATCACAATTTTTCATAATGGTGTCAAATGGCAGTGACATCAACGAACTTTTGGCATTTCCTCAACCATGTCTCGACCACGAACAAGAGAGGAGTCTTTGGAGAGTTGTGGAAGCCCACCCTTGAGCGACAATTTGAAGACCACTTTCGGTGAGGACCACTCACACTTTCCGTCCTTTGGACGTTTCTAAAACATATTTCCAAAAATTTGCTTTTTGAGGGTTTTGAATATGGTTGTGCCGGGTGCGTCATAAAGAACTGGACTTTGGGACGAAAAAGTTTGAAATGGTCATATCTCTGCCAATAATGAACCGATTTAGTCGAAATTTTATTTTCGAACTTTTTGACATTATTCACCAGAAGCTATAAATAAGTCCTGCTCTTGATGTTCGTACATGCCTCCAGCTGATGACAAAACGCGGAGCAATTGCTGAGGATGAATTGGGATTTGAAGCCCCTATAGGTATGGGTAAGTGTGACCATCAAGACTTTTTTGAAGCAGAGTTTTGTTTTGCAGGCTTTGGCTGTAATTCACAGCCACATTGGGTAATATAACAATACCAGGTAAGGAGCAATGTGTGATCCTTGATCAAAAAAATGGGTTATTCACGGCCTTAGAATAGGCCTACGTCTTGTTATCTGTATGGACAAGGGCGCCCTCTTGTTGAAATAGAAACACTCTGCTATGGCCCTCAGCCACTTTTAGGATATAAGTAATAATTCTACTTGTCATCATATCCAGGTAATTGGCCGCAGAGAGACGAAATTCTTTCTCATACCAGACAGGGTTGGATGACTCATTTGCTGAGCCTAGGATAACAAATAAAGTCCTTGAAGTAGGATATATCGATGCAATCACAAAGGCATATTGACCCAGCTCTGTTCCTGCTCTTTCCTGGGGCCACAAAAACGGATTTGCTTGAAATTTTGGGGGTTATTGACTGGTTGTGGGCTAGATAAAGACAGTTGTGTTTTGATCTGGCTGAAGGATCATTGTGCTAGCATCCAAGCCTTTAATTGTGCATAGATTGACCTTAGAGTAGACAATATGAGTGGTTCACATTCATTGATAATGCAGAGGGTTTCCCTCGTATTAAAATTTGACCAGCTGACGGATTTGATAAATTGCTCAACAGAAAACTCACGCATTCCAATCTGACCCGCCACCGCCCACATATTTAATTCTAGATTTGCTTTAAGACGTTTTTCATTCCTCTTCACGGTGTTACTCACAATACTGATAGTGTTTTTTGCAAATCCCAAGACTTCTAATAACAATTTTCCGTTGTTATTGAAACAAAGGAACAACTTTTGTAAAAAATCATATTTGTTTGGGCGTTTTACCGCAATCAATATCCTTTCTAATAACTCAATGATTTCACCAAAAATGGACTGTATTTTCTTAATCCCAAAAAAACACGTTGTATATTTTTTGATCAGTTGCTGGATGTTGTTCTCAAAAGTCGCAACAACAACATTCCGCTTACATCATTCAGGGTCATCAGTTTTCGTCTCTTTAATATTGGATTCTAGCTCAGATTAAAATATAAATCCACTTAAAACCTACAAAGAGATGACATTTTTAAACACGTAATCAATAGATGTTGGGAGTAACCTTAGTTGCGCTTCAAACTAAAATTTTATTCAAATCCATGGAGCCAATGATAACATATCTCGATTTCAAAGATTGCATTTGCATCAAATTTGACTACCAATTGCTCCGGTTATATATTAAAGCAATTGCCAAGAAATGCAATAAGCTTTTTCTATGCCTAAAATATAAAAGGAAATTTTTCACTATTCTGAAGTAGGTAGAAAAACCTGAAAATTGTTTGAAATATAACTCAAAACTTGCTTTGTGTCAATATTTCACAATTTTGATGCCATACTTGTCAATTGCAACTTTAATTAAGTTTGATCTTGAACTTTGTCAAAATTTTATTAACGTTGAATAAAAACATCGCTAGCACATAGAAATTAATTATTGCAAAAAGTGACAATTTTGAAAATGAAACTGTCACGTGTATTGTTCAAATATTTTGGGAACATGATTGGATTGTGTAGTTATTGGCACTTCAGTAAAATGAAAGGCAATTTTACATCTTTTGTAAGTTTTAAGCGACATTTCATTTTTGTTTTGTCTCGTTAACTTATTTATTTCCTGATGTAGAACAAAAAACTTTACCAGTACATTTCTTTATGACGCATCCGGTATAACATTTTGAGTTAATTTAAGATTATGCAAAAAGGGGAAAAATAATTTTTCAGTTTTGTTATATTGAAAATCGATTTCAATTTGAATTAAAGTAGAACCTGGGCATTTTGGGGCTAAACACGATGAAATTTGGACCACTAAATCCTATGTAATTCAGTAGCCGTGCAATAGATGGCATCATAGTTTACAATCACTTGCTAACTTTGCGTGCTCCCAATTTACATTGCATAGGTTTTTGAAAATGTTTAGTTTTTATAATGTTTTTAGGCATGTAAGTATTTATGTGGACTAAAGTTCCATGAGTTTTTGAGGTAGAAAAATGCCAAGATGTGTTTTGGAATTTCCCTGGGAACTTGATAGGGCTTTTTGAACACAATATCCACTAAACTATCGGAATCTTGGCCATATCTACCCTAAACTAACTTCGTATCATCAGAAAGAGAAGACCTACTGCCAGTAAAGCTAAGCTACTGAAGTGGAACGATGAAAATGATGATAGGAAGGGGACCTAATATGGATCCCTGAGGAACACATCATATGTCACTAAGGGATCCCTCGACCTTAACTAATTGCTTCCTACCACAAATGAAACTTCTTCACTAATTGAGAACCTTGCCTTGTATCCCAATCTCATGGAACATGCTAATGAAAAGGCCATCATGATCTACCTTGCCAAAAAATCTTTGCAAATTTGAGATTGACTACATCAACTGACTCTGACTCGCAGTCCTTCAATGGTCTGATCTATGCTCTCAATCAATTGGGTAACCGTGCTAAATGTGCTTGAAACCCGTGCTGACAAACAGAAAGGTTCTACGAGTTTGAATTTCATGAATTTTTCGAAGACATTCGCGGTATTCGACCTGAGAGAAGTGGGCCCAGAGTTGTTGGGGGAGTAACTTATCTCCTCCTTAGAAAATTGGAAAAATTTTCCCCCTTTTTGCGGACTTCTTACCGCTACTGGGATTGGAATCCCAGCATTTCAAGATGAAAAATGTATTCAAATTACTTAACTTTTCTTCTCATACCTTACTTGATCCACCAACGAATTAGAGTTGGCGTATCTGGCAACCCTTGAATGTAAGGTTGATCAGAAATTTTAGTCAAAAACTTGTCCAAGTCTCACTTAAATTCTGCTATTGGATCAACGCATAAATACGCCCTACGAATATTCGAGGGCAGCAAATTGAACATTGCAGGAGCCCGAGAAAGAAAAGATTTGGACTTCATTGTTCTAAGTAGCTTGGATACCCGAAGGCTTGAAGGTGCTCTCAAAACGCACGTTAAGCCTCTACGGTCACTACAAATGACCCTAAATCTTGGGTTGGGACAAAGCTCATGAATGCTATTGAAAACGTACAATATCGGATACCTTTCGTACCTTCTTTGAATACTGCACAGTCCCAACCTTTCCAGCCTCTCCCAATGTAATACGAGAGTTCTAATTCTTACGCCATTTTTTTAAATTCAAAACTTCGTTAAAAGCTCGATGTAGCCTTCAAACTTCAATGGAAAAAACCGCCCTGAGCTGAAAAATGTTATCCTGCTTCATCTGCATTAAAGAATGTGGTTTTTTTTACATTTGACATGTCACAGTAGCTGGGTATGGATGGTAAATTATATATATTTTGGGATATTAGCACCACAATAGTCCAATAGACGATTTTGGTGACGCTGGTTTGTTCATCTTTACTCTGTAACATACATGATTGTTGTGTTCTAAGTTGCCTTCAGTTCTTCAGATCGGTTTGACACCTGAGGCGGGTTCTTAAAATCGCGTCTGACTCATTTGACACATGAATTAGTTCACGACAACACTTTTGCGTCCTTTTTTTTTCTTTCTTTATGTCCACTATTTGGTCGCGACTATTTCATTCACTAATTCGTTGGCTAAACTAGACGGCAAGAATTGACCTCGGCCAATTCACCGGTAACTTAACATGAATTAGCCGGGATTCAAAGAACGCGATAAAGCTTATGACTTAAGTCACCGCTAAACTAACGGTAAACTTACCTATGAATTAGGGCATGAACTAGATGCGATTCAAAGAACCGGCCTCTTGGAAACATAATTAGAAAAGTACCACATTTTAGCGCACCATACCGGTTGAACTTTGAACCTTCAATTTCGTTGTATATGGATCCTCGTGGATCTCGTGGACAAGCACGTGTGCAAAATTGCCGGAGCAATTTCAGTAAAATGAAGAATCCAATGGCGCAACACAGAGCATGTAATGTATTATTGTTATTAAGTTCTTGGTCACCCTGACAATAAGGCTTGCCGGAAGGAATTGTCCAGTGCTCTTTTTAATGAGTCAAATATTGAAATCAACTCCTTTGTAGTTGTTTGCTTTTTCATAAGCTTACGGAGACTCGAAACTCAAGTTTTAAATGTAAGTAATGACTCCGCTAGGGCCTAGTGGGCCTAGTGCGTACAAAATAATAAAACATTAGTAAAGGAAGTTCACTCTTGAAATCCTGGCAGTTTAACAACACTGAACTTATTTGAATATTGATCAAATATCTGTAAAAAAGTAAATATCCTGAGATTTCAATCAATTAAGCCAACCAACACAAAAAGATCAAGTCGAGCCCATCACTGCCCTGGAGCTAGCCATCTAGTCACCTTTTCGACAGCTGACATGAGATCCCATCATTGAAGATAAAACAATAAAGTCCGTTATGGTTTTCCAATGCAGCTAAATGGGTAATCATGTAACAGAGCCACTCCAGCCAATCGAAGGCAGCGCCTCTACAAGCAGAAACCATACTTTTAAAGACAGCCGTTCAGCTGTCAACCATTCGCCCTAAAAAACTGATCGGCCTGACTGACTGACTGGCAACGAACTTTCTGGGCTTTTCTTCCTCTGTGACGCTGTGACCGAACCATCGTATTCCTTGAGCAGGACCACATCAGTGCTGCCAGATGGCTATTTACCCCGCCAGATTTTGCTACTTCTGGCGTTTATAAATTCTGTCTGGCGAAGAGATATTTTTTTTGCCGAGGAAGATGAATTTGGCCGTGGCCTGGTGTTTTTGAACTTTGTCCAAAGAGAAAATTTTCAACATTGACGGATAGGTTGATTTAGGTGGGCAGCTGGCGTTCTTTATTGACTTTAGGCGTTTTTTGACCCAAATATCAAGGAAATTGGAAATTTTTTCCTAAGCCTTGAGGATGCTTTGCAAGAATGCAAGTTGTGCCTCGGCAATTTTATATCATCGCACTTTCAGTTTTATAATTTAGAGCACTTGATAAATATACAACACACTTTTGGGCACAAATTGACGGGCTTGAATTGTGAATCATGCATCACTTGTATGATCATCAATTACATTCTCTAGAAATAACATAGACATGTGGTTAGTGTAGATCGAGTACAAACATTACTGTTTCAATTGAGGTTTTCAACGTTTTCAAAATGGTGATATCAACTTCTGGGGCAATCACTGTTCTCACGGCTACTTTCTCAATAAATGCATCAGATGTGGCACAATTTTGGACAAAACGGCAATGAAATTTTTTACTGAAATCAAGGTATGGCCAAATAAACACAATTTTCATTTGCTTTTGTTAGATTTCTAGCTGGATGTCGTTCCGTGGGATAATAACCAAGACAAGTTCTTAAACACGTGGGTTTTTAATGGCGGACAACACAACCAGCTTTTACATTCTATTACATACAGGGTGACGGGGATACTTAAAAGAAAAACAGACGGAACTTAATAACCTTGACAGAGAGTGGGTAAGGAAACGGACAAGTGTAACCATATTACATTCTAACAGCTGCTACAAGCCGGACTTTGTGTTGCGCCCCACGTGTCCAAAACACAGAGCATTCCAAGAGGTCGCTCAAATCGCCCATGTCACACGTGCGAGGCCTACCGTCTCCCGCTCGACCCAGCGTCGATGACCCGAGGACATGACTGACGGCCACCGCGGCTAGTCTAGTCCCAGTCAAACCGTGGCCATGGGTCTAAACCCACCCACCGATGGAGCCTCTTCGCTTCTTGAGGATCCCCAGGAGGACGAGCCAGGAGATGACGAATCAGCATGCGTTTTCTAGGGTAAGCCTCGCCCCAATGGCTCGAATGGCGAATGTGAGATGCGCCCCGGGAGCGGGTACTGAAGAATGCGAGGAGCCACAGGTCGGTTGGTTCAGATCCAGGAAGCAGGTCGGTCACTACGGATTCTTTCACTCGATCGAATAATACCCACACAGCGAATTGGTCTGTCCGTGAAGGGTGGGTGTCAGCGGTGTCAGCCAGCCTATCTGACAGTGGCGTCCAGTGCTGCCAGCATGGCCACAGGCTGTAAAAGCCAGATGACCTCCCCCAATACGCCAATTCAAGCCATTCACCGCCAAATAAATTTAAAAAAAGCACGCCAGAAAAAGCCAGATTTTCTCTAGTATTCAGGGCACTTCACTGTACCATCAGATGTTTTTCTGCATGAGCTGAATTTACTGGCCTTCATGAACTATTTGTGTCATACACAGAACTGCTTTCACCACGGACTATTATAACCAGATATTTTAAGATTGTACCCTACTCTGTGCATTTCACAATTCAACTACTTTGATACATTACATTTCATGAAGCAAAAGTATAGTTCATTGTTTCTAGTGGATGTTGAGGTGTACTGTTGGAACATTTTTCACACATAAAAGTGTGAGTGACGTAACATCTGCCGAAAATCATAGTCCCTTCAAACATCTTTAGAATTTATGACAGAAAAAGTTTTTTCATCTCGGAAAGCTTTCATAGTGGCCTGCATTTTTGTTGAAAGATGGGAACAGGATGGGGACATTTTTGTAATGCCAAAGCTG
>NC_081450.1:6552989-6553750 GCF_007210705.1 Tigriopus californicus | reverse complement strand
AAATGTCCCAGAGTTGGGTCG
Organism: Tigriopus californicus; assembly: GCF_007210705.1. Classification (NCBI taxonomy): domain Eukaryota; kingdom Metazoa; phylum Arthropoda; class Copepoda; order Harpacticoida; family Harpacticidae; genus Tigriopus; species Tigriopus californicus. Next base: position 6,553,729 of record NC_081450.1, on the reverse strand, counting down.
GTTGTCGCCTGCATTCACTAAATTCCCGTCCATGGGGCGAGGACAGATTTTCGGATTTTCGCGGTTTGCCATTGCCGAAGCCAAACAGCAGGCTGAAGGGATTAATTGAGAATTATTGCGCGGGGAACAATGGCTGGCCAACCTAGTCTTTTACAACTACATTTGGCATGTGGGGCAAATTACTCACTCTTAAAAAACAATTTCCGTCCAACTCAATTATGGATTAAACGTTAACTGTTGCTTTATCTATCTCTTGACAGGAAAAACCCGCAGAACTTCCTTTGTCCGGAATGTCGCACGCCGTGTCCCGTCAGTTTGGAGCGCCTGCCTTCCAATGGCATAGTGGCCAAGGCGGATGTACGGTCAAAAAAAAAACGGAGACACTAAAGAATACAAAAGTGATCAACCTGGCCGCCAGCTTGGGCTAGATCCAGGTCGATGACATCGACGGTGTTTCCTTCCTCTATAGCACCTTTTACGTTATCATAGAATCGTAGGAGAAGAGTGGCACAAAACCCGCCCTTGCGGTATCCATACTAATTGGCTGAAATACTTGATTTGTCCTCCGGATTCTCATTTACCGGACTGATTCAAAAAATGTCCCAGAGTTGGGTCGGTTGTCGCCTGCATTCACTAAATTCCCGTCCATGGGGCGAGGACAGATTTTCGGATTTTCGCGGTTTGCCATTGCCGAAGCCAAACAGCAGGCTGAAGGGATTAATTGAGAATTATTGCGCCCA
>NC_081450.1:6548717-6552959 GCF_007210705.1 Tigriopus californicus | reverse complement strand
GTACGGAATGACTCCGCTAGGGCCTAGTGGGCCTAGTGCGTACAAAATAATAAAACATTAGTAAAGAAGTTCACTCTTGAAGTCCTGGCAGTTTAACAACGCTGAACTTAATTGAATATTGATCAAATATTTGTAAACAAGGAAATATCCAGATATTTCAATCAAATAAGCCAACCAACACAAAAAGATCAATTCGAGCCCATCACTACCCTGGAGCTGGCCATCTGGTCACCTTTCTGACAGCTGACATGTGATCCTATCATTGAAGATAAAACAATAAAAACCTGTTTGTTATGGTTTTCCACTGCAGCCAAATGGGTAATCATGTAACAGAGCCGCTCCAGCCCATCGAAGACAGCGCCTCTACAAGCAGAAACCATACTTTTAAAGACAGCCGTTCAGCTGTCTACCATTCGCCCTAAAAACTGGTCGGCCTGATTGACTGACTGGCAACGAACTTTCTGGGCCTTTCTTCCTCTATGACGCTGTGACCGTACCATCGTATTCCATGAGCAGGACCACACCAGTGCTGCCAGATGGCGATTTGGCCCGCCAGATTTTGCTACTTTAGGCGTTTTTTGACCCAAATATCAAGGAAATTGGCAAGTTTTTCCTAAGCTTTGAGGATGCTTTGCAAGAATGTAAGTTGTGCCTTGGTAATTTTATATCATTGCACCTTCAGTTTCNGATTTGACTCACGATACGGGGGCGAACTTCTTCGCCACCACGTCCACCATCGTACCGCCCAATGTGACGACACATTGGGCGTTTCCCAAAGCGTCAAGCGACACGGCTCTAAGTAGTCAATCAGGTGCACCACCGCCTGGATCCAAACCAGAAAGTACGCCCAAGCGCCACGCCCCTTTACCCCCTCCACCCAGCACACCCAAAGAGCGCTATCGCTGTACGACGGCTTTTCCTGCTAGTTGTCCCTACGAATTGAATCTCAAGGAAGGGGATGTGGTCATCGTGTTCAAAAAGCGAGACGATGGGTGGGCCAAAGGCTCCCTCGACTCCGACTCCAGGAAAGTGGGCTTATTCCCCATGACTTTTGTGCAGAAATTGTAAACTTAAGATATCTTCTAACTCCCCAAGTGATACTCCCTCATTCAACATTAGCAATTGAACCATGCCTGCACAATATAGCAAGCCTTAAAAGACCCGTGTACGATCCCGTGTCGACGACGTCAAATTTCAATGAATCCATTTGGTGCTTGGTGGGAATCTCTTTCAACTCGTTATTCTCTCCAATATCGTTTCTTCCTCACATCCCCCTTCCTTTCACCCGATGATAGGAGAACGAGATCGTCAATCATTCGGTACAGTAACACTTGGGACAAGCTTAGGTACAGTGCACAAGTACGGTCGCATTCACAACCTGTTGCCACTCTTTGACTAAAAGATTTATATCCTTTTTGTAAAAAAAGACCTATCAATATCTAATCCGAATTACAAACTTGGACCTTACAGCGTGAACCTTACAGGTTTGAGAAAATTGTTTCTTCATTTACTAATGGTGTTTTTTCAGCTTTTTTGATTGATTAGGCCATTTTCTGCCAAGAAGACCCTGTATATACGAGCTTCACACTAGGATGGAAAACCGAGATTGAATCCGGTTTGAGGATTGAAGGACTAGTGCTCGGGTGATCTTTTGATGTATGCGTCTTTTTGTTCGACTTGAGTACAGTGAAAGACTCGAGTCCTCCGCTGGACTCAAGTTTTTTACCGAACTCGCCCAAGCACTACTCCAACTTCTATCCTCTAACCGGGTTCAATCTCGGTTTTCCATCTTAGTGTAAAGACCCCCTTACACTAACCCGCCTTGATCGTCATCAAACCCCGGCACCGGAAGTTTCCAATCTAGCAGTGTGTTCCGAAAGTTAGGACATGGACAAAAATTCCAATATATAAGAAGGCTTTGTTCAGAGTTGCAAATTAGCACAAAGGCAGCTCGAATCCAGTAATTGTGGCTAACCTCCAAAAAAAGTAACTAAGGGCAAGATTAAGGCTCCATCGAAAATGACCACTTACAAACTGAGAGTAAGGTGGTTCAGGAGGTAAGGTCGGATCCGAAGGCTTTTTTCTCTTATGCAAACTCTTAGAGAAAGATGAAACACCCTGTTGGGCCTTTTGAGGTTGATGGGGAAGCCATTAGCAATGTAGAGGCTATGGCTAACATGCTTGGAAATCAGTTCTCTAGTGTGTTTTTTGGTTTGTTTTTTTCACGGGCTTTTCTAACCGCTACAGGGAATTTAATCCCCAGTAGTATTAAAATGAAAGTTCGTCTATTTCGTCTTTTTATTACCTTTCTATAGTTATATGATATTTGGTCCACCAACGAATTTGAGTTGGCAGACCGAGCTAGTCCTTGAATGTAGGGTTGATCTGGAATGCTATCTAAAAATTTGTCCAAGTCTGACTTGAAAGATTTCTACTAGATCAACAAGGCCTACGTATTCCCTACGAATATTAGAGGGAAGCGAATTAAACAATGAAGGAGCCCAAGAAAGAACAGAAGTGGACTTCATTGTTTGAACTAGCCTTGACTCTCGAGGGCTTGAAGGTGCTCTCAAAACGCACATTAAGCCTCTACGGTCAATAGAATTGACCCTAAATCCTGGTTTGGGACAAAGCTCATGAATGCTTTTGAAAACGTACAATATCAGGTACCTTTCGCACCTTCTCTGAACACTGTACAGTCCCAACTTGTTTAGCCTCTCCAAATAGGGGATGTCAAGTAAAGGAAATTCAAGGAAAAATGTGGTCCGGCCCCCTGATTTTGGGCATTTTGGGGAGAGAGAACTAAGACAAACATCACAGTCAACTCGCACCATTCGCCCATTGAATTTTCAATAATTCAGTGATTTTGAGCGAGTTGTGTTACACAACCCTACTAAATGAGCATGTTTGGTGTTAATCAGTGAACGCACTATCAAATTGGCTCAATACCATAATGCTAATTGCCTAGACAAGCATGTAAAATGGAAAAAAATTCAAAACCCAATGCATGCACCGTGCGGTTTGGCTGGGCATGTTGCCTTTGATTTTACTCCATGGAATAACGTCAGTTGTCCATGAACGCGTTTACTTGACTAGCCCTATAGGAGAGATCTCTCATTCCTATGATGTTCCTAGTAAAACGTCTTGGGACTTTTTCGACCTTTTGCAAACCTGCTAAACTCATTGGAGCCCAAATGGGTGAAGCATATTCAAGATGTGGCTGGACAATCGACTTGCACAGAGTTAGCATCGTGATGCTATCTCTGGACTTAAACGTGCGATATATCCGACCACATATTTGAAAAGCCTTACCAACTTTCAACTGGATATGCTCATCGAACTTTCCATTATTTTGAAGGACTGCACATAGATCTTTCATAGATGAGACCTGCTCAATATCTTTACCTCCATTACCTACGAGTGGAGTATTTAAAGGGGGTTGACCCAAATGTCAGTGAGCGGAATTCCACTCCGTTCAGGGCCATATTACTCTCAGTTACCCAAGAGTAGATTCGATCTAAGTCCTTTCCAAGGCTACTGGAATCTTGGCCATTCCTACCAGAAGCTAACTTTGTATCGTCAGCATAAAAAGAGAGACTAGCAGTTATTCTAAGCTTTTGAAGCGGGGCAACGAATATCATAAACAGGAGGGGCTCTAAGATCGAACCCTGGGGAACACCTGACTTGACATCATGTTTGTCACTAAGGGATCCCTCGATCTTAACAATTTGCTGCCTATCATGAATGAAGCTTCTTATCCAATTGAGAACCTCGCCTTGGATCCCAATGCCATGAAGTCTATTTAACAAAAGGCCATGATCTACTTTATTAAAGACCTTAGCAAAATCAAAATAGACAACATCAACTGACTCATGAGTCTTTCCAGTCCCTCAATAACCTGTTATATATGTTCAATAAGTTGGGTAACCGTGATAAAATGTGCTCGGAACCCATACTGACTAAGAGGAAGGACATCATGGACTTCAAGAAGCTCTACAAGTTTGAACTTCGTGATCTTTTCAAACACCTTCGCAATATTCAAAGTGAGAGAAATGGGCCTTTTGTTACTGGGGAGCGACTTATAATAATAATAATCTTTATTGCGACTCTTGGTCATGTCATGGCGTAAAAGTAACTATAAAATAAAATCTGATGTATATACATTATACAAAATGGTAAAACAAGAAGAATGTCAAAAAGGTAAAGGCAATAAAATAGTTGACTAGAAAGTGATATCACAAT
>NC_081450.1:6545086-6547972 GCF_007210705.1 Tigriopus californicus | reverse complement strand
CATTGATGGCATTTTGCAATTCCACGGCTGAATTAGCCAAGAGAACCAGGTCGTCTGCATATTGAATATATTGAATGGGAGAATGGTTGATGGTGGGGCTTTGGTGAGTGAGGGCTTCAGGCAGGTCGGATACATAAAGATTGAAAAGAATTGGCGATAGTGGATCCCCCTGCGGAAGGCCAATGGAAGTGAAGTAGCAGGGGGATAGGTCCTCCTGCTACTTATCTCCCCTTTAAAAATTGGAACAATGTGAGCTATCTTTAGTGAAGATGGAAACTTGCCCTGATCCAAGGTGCAACGCATCAAGTACGAGAAAACAAGAGTAAGAACCAGTGAGCATCTCATCAGAAACTGAGTTGTCACACCATCAGGACCAGGAGAAAAAGTTCAATGAGCATATCCAGTTGAAAGTTGGTAGAGCTTTGCAAACATGTGGTTTGATATATAACACGTTTAAGTCCAGAGATAGTATCAAAATGCTAACTCTGTAGAAGTCAATTGTTCAACCACAACTGGTATATGCTTCACCCATTTGGGCTCCAATGAGTTCAGGAGGTTTGCAAAAGGTCGAGCAGCTACAAAGATGTTATACCAGGAACATCGAAAGTGTGATAGAGCTCTCATATTAAATTGGGAGAGGCTAGAAAGGTTGAAATTGCTGGTAATGGAAAGCTTCACGTGGTCAATAATAACTTAAAGCAATTTGCTAGCGGTTTCGGAACATTGGCCAGATTCAGGGGAAGACCCATGGTTTTGGGAAAATTTAAGAACACAATTTTCAAATCAACTTACCTTCTTGCTCCCATTGTCGGCTGTTTAATGCCCAGGGTTTTTAAATTAGCAATATAGCTTCTTCTACCTCAAACTAGAACTGTTTCTTAAGCAATTTCCAAGTCTGGGGTTTTTGCGAGCTGACCATTGGGTCATCCTAAGATTCTAGATGCTCTCTCCCCACGCGACCTCTGGCGGCCAAATAATCCCTGACTTGTAGCATTAGAATTTAAAGAAAACTATTATTCAAGGCTTGGAGAGGGAAGAAAGGCAATGAGTCAAAGTTTAGTCTAATTCCTTTTGAACCTTAACTCATAGACCTTTTTCTCTAACTGAAAATTGCACATTGTTGTTGATTATTGCTATTGGAGGTCGGCAGCTTCGAAAATACATCATTTTCCAACAGTGACTAACTTTGCTTTTGGCCAATTCTTTAGTGAAGTCATGTTAGGTAAAACATTCTCTTTCGCATTAATCTCAGCTACTATTTTTTTTTGATAAATGATCATTCAATGATAGATGCGACTATCATTTTGTTTTTGCATTCGGGCCATCGTCAAGTTTACAGTACATAAGGAATTTGCCGACATTAGCTTAAGATTTATGTACTGGTCTGAAGGTTTTTTCCTTCTAGCCCAGAGTATGATGCAAAAATGATTCTAATTTTGATTGATTCTGAAACGGTTACAAAAATGTCGTGTGGTAGTAACATTTTTGGACAAAATTATTGACTGGAACATGTGAAACTTCGACCTTGAAAATGACGCTTTTCGATCAGTTTGAATTTGCCGCTTTTTTACTTTGACAGTTATTGCTCTGATTGTTCCTTCGACTTTTCTTACCCGCAATTTCAACCAATGACAAACCTTGTTCACATTTTGCTCGTATTTTGTGACGTAAGGCCGCTCAATCCCAATACATGCTGTGTCCAAGAAGACGTTGTGCAGAAAATGATTCCAGAAAGATCATATCAATTGTTTGGAAATCCATGTAGTCAAATCCATATCCAGCTAAAATATAAGCAGGGAGCCACTTGGCCACTTGAGGAGGCCTTGCCAACTTGGACTTTTACACCAAAAAAGTTGAATATTTCAACAAATCTAAAAGTGACAATAACGTTTTGAACAATTGAACATGCTCGTTGTGCAAGGTACAATGTCAAGACACAGCCCATAGCACATCAGATGACTCAAGTTTCAGGGGAAAACTTATATTGAAATTCAAATTGAATTGCCGAGTGGCACCCAATACGGTTTGTATTAAAAAAAAAATATTTAAGCCATGTGGCTTTTTTAGAGGTGCGAAAAAATGGTGGGCATATTGTGGAATCGAGGGGGTAAGCTGAAGGTAAATTACAGGTGTGACGGATTGAAAGGTTATAAAGGACAAGAGTTGATGAATTTTGCTATGCTATTTTTGAACTGTGTTAATGTGGTGGCATTTCGGGTAAGTGGACCGATCAGGTTCCAGAGGAGCCTTCCCTGCGCATAGAAGGTGGCAAGGTTGTCGAATTTCGATTCGCGCATCAGTGGTCTAACCCTCAACAAGCTAGTCCTCATTGCCCCAATTTCCAAAACCATGATATTTATACTAAAAAATGATACGTATATTTATTTAAGAAACTTCAACATGGATTTGCGTGTTGCTCGAGATGCCTAAAGCATTCTGTTACTGATCTCGCTCTGGCTAAGTTTTAAATGTATGACGGCAAATTGGACTGGCAAATTGGACTGGCAAATTGTGCAAAAAGAATTTTTGTCACTAAAGTCACTTTCTAGCGTTGTAGAGTGGGAGGTTAGTCCAGATGGGTATATTCCCATTTCGAAATCGACATCTCAGTCGTTCGAAAAGCTGGAGGAGTTTGCGATCTTGCGCAATTTCTCCCAACATGTTGGTGTAGCCACCAGAGCGAATAGCGTTCTTGACTTGTTTTTTTCCAATGACCCTGATCTGATCCAGTATGTCCATGTAACACCTAGTAATCTGCCAGATCATCATTTTCTCGAGATAGGGTCGACCATTACTCAAAAGTCGGCGTGCTCTAGAGTAAGACCGGCCAAAAAGGTCGGTCTGGCTAAGTTCAAGTTCAAAGATGAACATTGGCCGTTGATTATT
>NC_081450.1:6539299-6543292 GCF_007210705.1 Tigriopus californicus | reverse complement strand
AAAACAATGAAGTCCAACTCTCTTCTTTCTCGGGCTCCTTCATTGTTCAATTTGCTGCCCTCAAATATTCGTAGGGCTGATGTAGGCGTTGATCCAATAACAGGATTTAAGTCAGGTTTGGATAAGTTTTTGATTAAAATTCCGGATCAACCTTATATTCAAGGATTAACCAGATCAGCCAACTCCAATTCGTTGGTCGTTCAAATAATATATATAAATAAAAGTCAAGTATAATAAATAATCTTCTCGTCTTGAACTGCTGGGATTCCAATCCCGGTAGCGGTAAGGAAGTCCGCACCAAAAAAAAAAGACCACTGTTTTACACATTTGCACTTTTCACCTCTATCTGCTCCTTTTTACATTTATTTTGCACTTTTTTGCACATTTGGCCTGACACTGTTTATTTGATTGAAATAAGATTTTTCTTTGCGTCAAAATTTTTTTCAAAGTTTGAAATCAAAGGCTCCTGCCAAAATAAAGACATATAAAACCTAATTTTGAGCAATTGATGTTAAATGCGCAGGCCCAACGTACTTCATTTTTGGTTGAGAAACAAGGGAGAACAGAAATGAAACAAGACAGTTTCAATTCAAGAGACAAGCTAGGCAGGGCGCTAAGACAGTTAAGGAGCCCAAAAAGCAACATAGCAGCTTTCCTTGCCTCCTCCAAGCTAACTGTGCTCTCTTTTTGAGGAAGAAAAATTCCAACTTTTCTTCACCTAGATCCATGTTGCAGATCTACGGTGAACGTTATTCTCCACCGATTAGTTGGCGGTGCTACTTTTTTAAAACTTAACCTAACCTAATCAAACCTAACCTAATCTTACCTAACCTAACCCAACCTAACCTAACGCAATATTGATAATCCTTAAAGTCTCTATCTAAACCTTATAACATTTTGGCATAAATTTAAAAATGCGCAACCGCGAACTGATTGGAGAATAAAGTTTATCCAGATCTACTGGTGGGAAAAGAGGAATATATAAGCAAAGGGAAACCATTTCTTTGTCCAATTCAAAAAAGGGAATGTCAATTTGGTCCAAAATTGAGGCAAATTTAGTTTTTTTGGAATGCGCTTTTCAAATTTGTATGACTGGGGGGGAAAAAATTGAATATCCTCTCTTTTTTCATTTTATTTGCACCTCTTGTCAAACTTTTTTGGTCTTTTTGCACCTTTTCCTGCACATTTTGGGCTTATTTTTTTGCACCTTTTTGTCTCTAAAAGGCTTTACTATTTTGCACATTTTGCCCGTCCCTATTTATGACGCAATCAGACTGGATTGGAATCCGAATTCAGGTCATTTTGAGTTGGTTATTCATCATTCTGGTGCATGCTTACATATTATAACGATTCACTCACCATGTTCCTCACCAAAAGTATTGTCACCGTGCTATTTGAGTCCGTGCTTCAGGGTCGATAGCTTTTCCCTAGTTGGAAGATTATCTTGCGACCAGATAACACTTTCCTAGTTGAACTATGCGTAGATGTGTCTTCACTTTGAAAATTCGAGGAGTATTGGAACGAAGAAGGAAGCAATAACAAAATTAATTTGAGGTCTACGAAGAAGTTTTCTCGAGACTCCACGAGTGCAATTATTTTACCATCAGGACATCTTTTTACTTAAATAGGTGACCATTACAAAGAATTGAAGGCCTCTTACAACCTTAATCTGGACCGGCAAATTTTGGGACAGTCACCAGTTTATACATCCAGCTTGTTACAAAAACATTCCCCATGGAAGCGGGTCATTAACCGCGGCATGTTAAGAGTTTGGGGCAACGGATTGATGGAAATTATCTATGAGTAGTGGGACAAAACCACACAACTTGCCAAACCATTGGAGCGAATAATCTCCGCGAGTCGATTTGGACCAGACTTGAATTATTTGGGAATCTTCGTGGTTTGCATCATCATGTGGATGGGTGATCTCATTTACGCCAAATTATAAGATAAAAATACGCTTTAATGAAAGCTTTTCTCTGAAATAACTAGTAATCCCGGCACAAAGATGTTTCTATGGGTCCAAATTTTGTTTCCTTTCCATTGAGATACAAGCAGACGTTTCAAGGCTCAGCATGAATATATTTGATTCATTTCAAATTGACAATTTATCATAATCAATGAATTTACTGGTAGAAACCTCATACCTACATCAATATTGGCGATATCTTTATCGGGTGAAGCGCGAACTACTCGACACAAACGAATAATGAACCAATTGGCCCGTTCAGCCTTCATCGGCGACAAAGAGTAAAATGATCCAATCGATCTCACTAATGATCCTTACGAGGCCTGTCCATTCCAAGAGAGGGGCGTAGCCAACTTGAGTGGCTGGGCCAATGCTTGGGCCAAGACCAACGCTTTTTTCTTCAACATCCCCAATTGCACGTGACTCGAAGCCTCAAGACCCACCACAAAATTCGAGCAAGCGGCTAAGGCCACGAAGCCTTCATCATTCCTGAAACAAAATGATGAATCTAGCAACAAGTGTTCACTCTAGGTAGGTTCATTTTAATCAGTTTAAACCAGAGATTTCCGTAACGGTAATGTATCTTCGAAGTGTCATGGTTCCTATCACTGTTTGACGTGTTTGCTCCCAAATCAAGGCGAGTCTAAGGTACTGGGTCAACCGGTTTTTGTGTCGGAATATGACACTATCACGTTATACCTTGGCTACTTAATTAAGGAAACAAGGTAGAACAACACACGGCGATCAAATCCATGAAAGTAAATGGGATGAGATGAGACTGATATCGCATGAAAGGGCAAGGTATGAGAATTATATAACATGACTGTGGCCTTTGCGGCTGGATCGTTTGAGAGATATATTTCCTTTTTGAACTATTGAACAATATTGGCATTGGTCGCCGATTCAGCTCAAAAGATTTCGCATCCTAAAGTCAGATATTTTACCAAAATATTATGCATTGCCTTGTAAGAAATTCATTCCCATTTGAGTGGTGTAAGAAGTTAATGTGGAAGTTCGCAAAATAGGTAAGCTATACCAAGATACAATCATTAGGAGCTGGACCAGCCACGTCACAGGCACTAGTTGGTTTGATCATTTTACAAAATTGGCTTTAAATAAAAAAAGCCAAGACAGAAAGTTATTAAAATATGAGGAAATTGGTTGGGAAAACCAACTCATCATCGGGCTAGATTAAGTTTTTTCAGCTCTTTGAGCTTTACTAAAGGCATTGGGATCATGTTTGTAAGCGGCGGTGCCGGAGTGCGGGTTGTTCTAACGTCATATTTTTTCAACCAAAAACATTATCTTTAACGATTCAAAAGTCCTGAGGACCTTAAATACATTATATCAGTCAATAATGTATTGATTGTAATGAAGATGATACTAATCCATCCGGTTGGTGAGCCCTAGAAGAACTTGGCTAAATTTAAGCCCAAAACTAGGCTGAGGGAACTCAGGAGATAAGTAGTAATAATATTACTAATAATAATTAGTAGTAATAATATAAGAATGACCCGGCTTTAATCGAAGAGATCTACGTTTCTTATTGTATGAATTTAATTCGAAAAGTGGCTCAGGGTTACTATGGCTCAATTCAGGCCGATTTGGTGGGAGTGGGAACCTCGTTCACGGTCCAAATTTCAAGAAGTTCGTACCCTAGCCTACTTATCAGGTTTCAGGACCACAAGGTCATAATAAGGAACGCCCACCAATGCATGGTTTGCTCAATCGATACTTTGACTTACTCAATGAGCACATGCTCCAACGGGCCCATTTCGAGCCCGTCATTTCTGGCAGATTGAGCCGCACTGAGCTCGGCTCGCCAAAGGGTGGCCATGAGGCCGGCCTTGAAGGCGGCCGTGCTTAAGTTGAGATTGCGCGAGTAACCCATGACTTGACCTTCGGCCGTGAGGAGCAAGGCGGAATGCACCCCACCCTGGGGCGTGGTCACGGCCGACAAACTCGTGGCCAAGGCCTCGGGGGCCAATAACGACGAAGTCATGATGTAAGGGGCCGAATCGTGG
>NC_081450.1:6532434-6537676 GCF_007210705.1 Tigriopus californicus | reverse complement strand
CTAAACAAGGGCAATCAATAGAGTACATGATTTGCTCTACTAATGTCCAAATCTTTTTTTGACATGTTACATGTATTATGCCCTAAAAAGCATGTTTTTTATTATTGTACCACTCTTTCTACCTGTATATTTGTAAGATTCAAAAGGAATTAAGATTAAAGAGGAATAACAAACGTTTCATGATAATTATTCAACTTGCCTGAAGCAAGATTTAACGAAATATTTTGTGCCATTTCCACCAGCGTCAGCTGACCTGAAAACATGCTCATGCGGTACAGCTCCTGTTGAACTTAAGCATTCTAGTTATGGTTTTCTATGGCCGTTGCTCAAGCTAATGACAAAAATCACGCAACCTTATTTTGTTGTTCATTTCGGATTAACACAAAGACCTGATTACCGGAAGCTGATTGTTTTTGTAATACGCCTAGTTCTTCCAACAGCGCCACCTGTCTGCTGTAGGTGCGGAAAAGCATCTGGGATGAAACTCTGAGATAGAACATTTCTGGCATTTAGCTTATTTTCTTGTTTTCGTGAAATACCATATGATATGCTATTCAAATAGATTGTCTCCAAATATACTTTGGTTCATTTGATGTGGTACAATTTTCTCCCCAAAAATTAGCCAAGTGTGATAGAGATCCTCGATCAAATCTACTTTTGGGTGGCTAAGATAATTTGCTTTTGTTGCTTGAAACCAGACATTAAAAAGAGCTGTACTGTAATGAGTAGAGCCGGCCAAAATTTGCAAATAAAAATGGCCTTCATGGTAGTAAATTTGCATCAAAAGTGTACCAAATGTGCACAAAAGTTGGCAAATAAACTTTCCAAAACTTAATCACTAGGCTCCGACAAAATATGTTGGATTTTCGGCCCAAATATGTCATTTTTATGCTGTTAAAACAGCAGAAAAACAATAATGTCAGAATTGCGGGACAATTTTGTTAAGAAAATTAAATTTTCAAGTCAGACTTGGACAAGTTTTTTTACCTAAAATTCCCGATCAACCTTATGCTCAAGGGTTGGTCAGATCCACCAACTGTAATTCTTTGGTCGATCATCAAATAATGTATGAAAAGAAAAGTTAAGCAATATGAATACATTTTCGTCTTGAACTGCTGGGAATTCAGATGTGCCTGATTTTTAAAGGAGGAGTTCATTACTTAAACGAAACTGAGTTCCAACATTTAAAATAGAGTATCTTAAATCTTTAAATGATACAAGAGCTATTTAAGATGGATGGAATACATAAGCAGAGGCCGGGGTTGGTAATATGTCTGCAATCTATTTCATACCCTTTGCGGGCTAGGAAAAGCAAGAGAGTCACCGATTTAGGCAGGCCCATTCTCGAAGACCATCTCCTCAACCTGGGAGTACGAAAAAGCTCTGGCATGGAGTCCGCAGGCAGATGTCATCCAACATATGGTCCTTCTGTATGAAGATATTTCGCGGCAGACGAGATAAAACATGTTTCTAATTGCAACCCGTCACTGTCACCAAGCCAAGGTTTTGTCTCATTTTCAGCCAATGGTCGGGAGCCATTTAGAGGCTGACTTACTTCACCTTTTGGGCAATTCCAACTGCACTGCGAGGAAATTTGGTTCCTATTGGTTGGAGATCAACCACCTACTTTCGAAGTTTGTACAGCGTCGCTATTTTCGAGCGATTAAGCCGCGGGATTCAGCCTCGAATTCTTATGTTTATGGTAGCTATTGATAATCTTATCAAAGGGGGTCCATGTTCACAACGAACGCGAGGATAAGAGTCCGGGATATGCGAAAACAAACACCGCTTACACAGCTTGCAAATTGGATAGGTAACCAACAAATTGAGAGCAATCGTGATACGAACCAAGATCGGAGATTAAAATCCGAGTCTTTGTTCCAACTTTATCTTTTAGGGCGTTAAGTCTTTTAGGGAATCACAAGGACGACTTGACACGCGTGGTTGCGCATCTTATTCGGAGTCTTCTGAACACATTAAGCCAAGTGATCTCGCCCGTCTAAAAAGGCCTTGAACTTGGCCATCTACCATGTTTTGGATTTACGTGACGAAAATTCGGTCAATTTCCCAAAAAGGGTAATTTGGGGCCAGAATTGATTGGTTTGGGGCGGCAAGTGGTCTAAGACCACAAGACGCTTCACCGTTACAAAGGCTCCGTTTAATACAATTTTTGCCATCTTATTGATTGGAATTGGCGTGATTATTATTCGTTGTACCAATCTAGAAATAGAAGCGAGAACGACATCACCAACAAAAAGAAGAGAATGTACACCCGAATCGAGGCTTGGTTTTGAATAGCCTTCCGAAGCTCCTCGTTCGCGTCTTTAACGTTTTCGGTCGTAGTCACCGCATGGTGATGCACGAGTTCGATATCGTCCTTCTGTTGAAGCACTTTGTCGGCAAATACTTCTTGCAACTCGGCAATTCTCACCACCTTGTTCTCGATCTGTTGGACATTATCCTGATTTTCCATAAACCTTTCATAGAGCTTCGTGTTCTCGCGCTCTAGAAGTTGGATGTCTTCCGGGGAGAGAGGCTCATCCTCGCCTGTTTCTTCGTAGAATTCGGTTGAGGGTGGAGGCACGGGTAGACGTGTATCAGATTTACGTCGTTTGGGCGGAGTGGCCCCTCCACTTTCACGGTCCGAATGATCTGAATCCATGTCCTCAATTTCGCTCTCAGTCTCGACATCGGATGTTCCGAGTCGATCGATCAAATCGGACTCGAGATGACGTTCAGACTCTCCGGTCGATTGGCTGCCTGAAATGAGGAATATTTGTGAGCTTTAGTATGGAACCAATGAGCAGGCCAGCGTGCGCTTTCGACTTACTTTTGCGTGCCTTGATCTCCAATCGCGAGAGCTTCTGGAACTCGAGCTCTCGTTGGACGCGAATGGCCCGTTGCTGGGCGTATATCTGACACACATCCTTGAGATATCGCTCCAGGATCTGGACTACGCCGGTCAAATGATCACGTCGCCCCGCATTCAATTGATCTTGGGCTTGATTGAGTTCGCTCTGGAAGCGGGCGATCAGACTTTGGCAAGTGTGAATAAACCGATTGGCTCCTGCATCGGAAATAAAATCAAAAATGTCACAGAAAATATTATGAGTGACGAGGGTCAAGTTGGAGAAATGTAGAGGGCAAACAGAGAGAAGTCGAACTATTCTCCAGTCAAAATAAGGGGGGGGGGCGTTGATTTCGTGTTGATTACTGCCTTTAATCAGACAAGAGGTTGTGAACGATGCCACATCATTGGAAACGCATCAAATACGTACGGGTGGGCGTGCTAATGCCACCGTCTGGGCCTGGTTGGATTATAACCCAAATGGGGGGTGGGGTAGCTCCATGGGTGACCTGCGATCAATCCCGAGGATGGGGTAACCACGGCTGATGGCCAAGATGAACTGGCGGAAATGTTGACCCGTCAGGGGCTGACCGCCCGAGCAAGAGAGCCGTCCTGGCCCGGGGGATTCACAATCCACGCCGCCCCAACATGACAACCCAAGTTAGTCAGAACCATCAGGGGCCAAGACTAGACCCGCATTAGGTTCATGCGTCGTTCATCCCGTTCAGGGTGGGGCCCGCCTGGCCACATACCTGGGGGGTGGGACCTGAGCCCCCGACTAGCCGGCCAGCTAGCGGTCCTCAGCCGCCCGAGCACTTTTTTTCAGCTAAGCTTACCCGCGTCAATATGATCCTTCTGTCGATCGGTGAGTCCGGGTCCACGGGTCCAAGCTGCCCGCACCACGTCCACGTAATCCGAGCGATGATCCCACAAGAACTGCTGCAATCGCGTGATGTGAACCAGGATCTGACGGGCCAAGGCCTCCAAACCGCACTGGTCCGGGGTGGAAGCCGTGTTTGGGGCGCGACGCGGGAGGATGCGGTGCTTATTCTTCACGAGCGGTCCGGTGGGCGAGACCGTGGACGTCGCCACGGCCCACAGAGGATCGGCGCGATCGATTCGCGCCACCGCCTCCCGGAATTGACCCGTCAAATCGCGAGCCCGCACGTTGAGTCGCATGGTCCGAGGCCAGGCTGGTCCAGGGCTATCTCGCACGGGCCTGAAGGGCACGGGCGGCGATGATCAAGCGGGTCAGCCGCTTTTCAGGGCTCTGCTGTGGTGGTGCACTCGGCCGGTGGTGAGAAACGATGCCAAGGAGAGAGAAATCAAGTTAGACCCAAGGATGCATGGATGGATTCACTGTTGACATTTCAGGCTGACCATCCAGGGTATGAGCTTAGAGACCTCGAGAGACCAAAGTAAAGGCCTCAAGCCCGATGGCCGAGATGGGAGTAGAGCTGTGCAGCGGGACCGACTTTTCGGATCCGGTCCAAGTCCAAAATTTTGTTTCACAACTCTCAAAATGTGAGGGAAATCCAAGCACATCAATGTCTGTGAATCGACTGACTACCTTAAAGGTTATCACAATCGTATGGCCATCCCACATAAATAAAGAAGCCCAAAATTTCAGAAAATAAGAAGAGGATCAAAGTATTTGCTGTTCTTACAGTCAATATTAGAAAGAAGAAAAATAGAATATCCCGGCATATTAAGCTTGCAAATCAACAATTATTGTACCATTTTGATAAGAGAATTAAACTCAAGAGTACTTCAATGAGGCATGATCCTTCAAGGTTAGACGATTCCATTTTTTACTTCCCGCGGGGAGATCAAATTGTGTGGCAGGGCCGGTCAGGCACTCTTAGGCGGCTTAGACTAGCTTGAGCCGTTACATGTGTGTTTTCACTTTTTAGCACTACCGTGGCCTTCACCATGAATGTAATCGTTTTGAATCGAAATATATACTCTTTGGCACACTTTGCATCCCAAACAGTATTTGTTATTTGCCTGAAAAAACTAAGTACAATAAACGTGTTAAATCAACGGAACTGATTATCAGAGTGAGTTTAGCTTTGCCGCTGCGATAGTAGGAGCCACAGAGGAGCCGGCCAGTAGATTGAACGACGTAAACTTAGAAAGCAGATATTTGGCTCATGGGTGAGTAATTGATAGTTTTTGAATGAAATGTGCCAAAGAGTTTAGTCTTTGATTCTAAACATGTCCATGGAATAGTGGACAGGAAAGCTCTCTGAAACATCGCTAGATAAGCCGTTTCAGTAAACGTCCCAATAAAAAAACAAAAAACCTTGCTGGGCTATCCTATCCGAATGGGATATCGCCCTGGGTTTATCCATATATCTAGCATAAACCTGGCCTTATCTGTGTGGGCTGGGT
>NC_081450.1:6509270-6531495 GCF_007210705.1 Tigriopus californicus | reverse complement strand
GCCCTTGCTTGTCTTGTAGTTTTCTGACGGGCGATGAACCGGCCAGTTTAAAGGATTTGTGCCTCAAGTTGTTGACCATTGTGGCCACGGGGATGGATAATGTGGGCCAGAATGCGCTCCTGGAGTACGTCATGGTCAACAGCGTGTATGAAAGCCTCATTCATCTATTGTTTCAAGCCGGTGAGCCCGCCTGACCTCACTCACCCTTGGGTTGGGTTGAAAAAAAGGTGGTGTGCCCTTTTTATCGAATGGCCTTGATCCTTGCAGAGTCCCGGGTGTGCCACGGACATTCGGCCGTGTTACTGCTCACTATCTTAATCCAGTATAAGAAATATGAGTCGTCCAATCCGTACAGCGTGAAGTTATCCATTCTGGACCAAGAGATGCCCCTTCATGGGTACGCTAATGTCATTACCAACAGTTTGATCACGTACACTCAAAGTTACGAGGCCTCACTCTCAGGTATAAACGCCCACTCTCCGAAATTCCCATGCCCTCGCCGGCCTCTTTCATCTATGCTCCCATTTTCAGATCAAGTGAGCTCGGGCTGGTTGAGCTCCATCACGTCCATGGTGGGCAATATGTTCGTGTCCGACGAAGGCAGTCCTCGTATTGAGCAAATGCGGGCCCGCAATGCCGTCCTCCTGGCTTTGTACCAAGCCGTACATTTAAACCGAAACTTCATCGCCACGTTAGCCGAGTACCAAACCGAGGCGGCCAGTCCCAAACTAAGCCCATCGCAGAATCCCGCACAATTGAAGGAGAAGACTGTGGCCATGATTCCGGCCGGGTCAGCGTCATTAAATACGCCTGGAGCCGTGGCTGCGGCCAATGCGGCTCCGAGCAACTTGTTGGTCACGTTCTTGGAATATTGTTCCATCGTCATGCAGGTAAGGGCCCACGCATGCTCACGCACATAGCTCGACGAGCTTCTGACCCCCAGGGTCGATATTGTTGCAGGATACCAAGACGGAATCTTCTCAGAACACGAACAAGTTGAGTTTTCTGATTCTGTTGTGTATCACCGAGGACCAGTATGCCAATGCTTTGATGCATGACGCGAATCTGTCCTTCCGGATCAAGCTACATCGTGCCCCTATGCGACATCGGAAGACGGCCGTCAATTGGGAGACGGACTTCTCATCTAAGAGTCTGGCTGTGGCCGTTCTCGATCTGATGGTGGAATTTGTTCGCTCACACATGATGAAGCGGTTGCCTCACGAGTTGTACCTGCTCTGCCTAGCCGTCATTCACCGCTTATTGGCTTATCAAAAGCGGTCCCGGGTTCGCTTGCACTACCCGTGGAAAGAGCTGTGGACGTCGTTGATCGCTTTATTGAAGTTTGTGTGCTCCAATGAGTCCAGCCTAGTCAAGAAAATGAATATATTTGCAGTTGGCCTGCAAGTGGTGGTGATCTTCAACCTGTTTGTGACTTATGGTGACACGTTCTTGCCTTCCCCAAGTAGTTACGATGAGCTTTATTACGAGATTGTGCGTTGCCATCAAACATTCGATTCCCTATACTCGATATCGCTGCGACATTCCACCAGTGGAGGTGAGTACAAGGATTCGGCTGTGCGGCTTACGAACTCCCTTGTCAACGTTCGAGCAATCATAGCTCACTTCAATCCCAAAATTGATACTTGGCTGTCCTCGCAACAATTGTCCACGCCTTCCGAAGAGCAGATTCTCGAGGTAGTTAAATCCAACTATGACAGTCTCACCCTGAAACTTCAGGTAAGTCCTTACTGAAGTTGAGGAATACGCTTTGAGACTCTCATACTAACACTGAAAAACCTTGGGCTGTCTATTTTTGCAGGAGGGTCTGGACCAGTATGAGCATTATGTAGAATCTCCACGACATTCCAGTTTCTTCACGAACCTAGTCAGAAGTGTAATTCATGATACGAGGCAAAGTATTGTGCTTAATGACCTGGAGCTTCAAACGGTGCTACAGGACTTTTCCAGCATTCAATAATGCGGTTTGATGAGTGTTCGGTTTTATTTTGTGGTGATATTGATTTTCAAAACAACACTTTTGTATGGAATATAGTTTTTTTTAATTCTTTCAACTTCCGGACTAGCTAGCATGTCAAACCAAAACTGGATGTGCCATTGCAGACTGTTTCAAGTACCATACTGTCATTCATTGTCGTCCAAGGCTGTCCCCTTCCTCTCTTCGCATGATAATGCAAGCCAGAGCAGGTGGAAAAGATCATATGGGCCCAATGACTCCTACTGGGCCTTCCTCGATCAAGTAGACAAAAGGCACTGTAATTCGTTTAGAAATCAAGGTCTGTCGATCTTATCCCACGTGACATCGACGCACTCTTGTGGTTTTTTTTCTTGGGTCTCATTTTATTATCGAGAGTGACAAACGGAGAGGTGGTTGCGTTTATTTTCCTCCTTATCCTAATACTTTACCGTCGACATGGGATGCAATAACGTCAAACCAATGGATTCAGATTCGGATGGGATGGCCTTGAGGGTCATCTCAGATGGCAGCCAACACCAAATGGGATGGGAGAATAACAACTCCAAGAACATTGACACGAACAAACTGACCGTTGAGAGTCTCGATGAAGACGACTTGAAGGCATATTTGCAACAACATACGGGTAAGTTTGCTCATCGGATCATTCGCTAAGAGAAGATGCGATTAACGAAGGCTGAATTTTGAATACATGTCTCTATGTTTCGAACGTTTGAGCAAGTTTGTGTAACAGGCAACCGAGCCAGTTGCGTTTTTTACATGATCAAGGTCAAGTGAGAATGAAATATTCACCATTGGAAGAATTGCTTATGTAGTACGGTGTATTGTTCTTCGAATTAGCAACAAATCGCATAACCCACGAGGATGAATCAATTGATTCAATCATAAAATTCTTTCAAGCTTGTCTAATACGAGCAGGTTCTAATTCCAGAAATTGGTCTTTAGACTCAGTTTGTTACTGAGAATCAAACAGCTTGTTTGTGCGTCAAATGGCTTTAGCCACAATCGCTCTTGGTCTTTTTAAGTGGATAGAAGCACAGTTAGACAGCCAACCATTGCACGAATGGATGGATGGATGGACGTACTGTCCAAGAACATGTTCCGCATTGTTCAAAGTTTTGCTGTATTCCGTATGGAGACTGTTGAGAGAGGAAATTGAATGAAAACGACTCTTTTTAACAAACCCACTCGGCATGGATGCTGTAGGTATTCCTCTTAAGTGAGTCATTTCAGCCGCTATTCATACTACCTTACGTAGCAGAATATGTACATGTGGGTTGTCTGTGGAAAATGAAAAATGCGTTTTCTGTTGGAGAAAGACACGCTGCTCAGTCCTTGGTCCATGTAAGTGGCGATAGTAAAGTAAGAATGAGGATGATTCAAGTCTGTATCGTTGCATACAACCTCGTCAAACTGGATTGTCATCCTACATACATACAAACTCAAATGAGCGAAGTGCATCACAAACAACACGGTTGAGTCTGCTTTGTAGAAGATGAAGGTCGAACCCTTCTCGATGAAATCCGCCATCATTGATTCCCACGACCGCCAATAGCTTCTACTATTACTTGCCTGCTACTTGTGCTACATGTACCGGGAGCAAAATCATTTCCTTCCGCAATGCACAAATGATGTCATTGGTCGATCATATGTTAGAGGAAAGGCTTGGCTGAGGAAGAGACGCCCAACGGGGAAGTACGGAAGCATAGCAGGCCTAGCAGGCCTAGCCAGAACAGATGAAGTTCGAGAATCTAGAGCCTTAAAAGTCTCTACCGGCAAATGAGAATGCCGTCTCGGATGGAATCTGAGCTAACCTGAAGTAGAAGTAACATTACTGGATGGAGTGCATGAGATGACGGAGAATTGGTGATCAAGCAAGTAGGTAATGGTGATGGTGGTAGTAGTTTCCGTACTGCCACAGGTGCCATGCAGCCTCGAGCGAAACTACATGCTGTGCAGTGAGAGTGGATGAGTCATCAGGCCTTCTTCGAGCTAAAGAAGCTCCCGCTATGCGAACAACTCCTAGGCTGCAGCCCTGTGGGGCGCAAGCGGGTACAGTTGGAACGAAATTTGGCGGTTTTCTACAAGAAAACAAATCAAGCCGTCAGATTGGTACACCCACTGGGTTGCGTTGTTTAAAAGAGCGGTTGTAGGATCTAAATCTAAATAAGTCGTCAGACAAGGACCTTCATTCCTCGCTCATGATCAAACTGAACACAAAGGGAGTCCGTCTATCGAGCGAGCTACTCAAGAAGGGTAGATCGAACGGTAGCTCACCGCCTTCCTTCCTGCCTTGCTCGACCGGTGTAGAGCATAGATGTGTACATACGTACGTACGTACGTAGGGTAGATAGGTAGGTGGTATCATCGAGATCGAGCCTAACCGCCACATGGTTGTTGCTTCTGGACTGTTTTTCGAGCCGCCGACGCGGCCGTTGGCATCATCATCATCATGCAAAGCGAGCGCAACCAGCCATCACGCCCGGGGGAGCGCTTTAAAATGCCGGCTCGTAATTGACTCCATCCACGTATGGATCCGTCTAGGAACTGTCCGGGGACCGAGACGGATGCATGGCAGTGCTCAAGCTCAAAGCGTGGGGATCTTAAAGTCTCATAGGGGCCTGCCAGCCCGAGGAGGACGTGTCCCGGCCCGCCTGGTATTCGCCGGGACCTTGGCCGGGAGTGGAAGAATCCCTTGGATTGAATGTTCTTCATACAAGATCGAGCGGTGGCACTGCCAGTAGTTGCAAGGTGCTTGCTGCCAACATACGAAGCAACAATTCCAGCCACCCAATGTCGTCGATGATTTCAACGTGAACGGGTTGCTAGTCGATCATTATTCATAAACGAGTTTCCAATTGCATTTCATCTCCTCTCCTGGTCATCGTGAGAGCAGAATCGAAGTGAGTGAGTGTGTCACCGGCTCTTCCGAGAACACAGAGAACACTGACTCAGTCCCTCAGTCACTGATGAGTGAGTGAGTGAGTGAGCTGAACCTCAGGAGTCAGTACAAGATCGTCCTCGAGTACCGCTGCATCCCCCGCCCTTTTCTGCCTGGCCTTTTCTCGCCGTTGGTAATATCTCTCCTGTTCCCCATTGTGTGGGCTGGGCTTCTTCAACTCAAGCGGTTTCAAGCTGTCTGTCACGCCATGGTCACGCACGCACATTGAGCTTGGCCTGTCCCTCCCTCCAGCCTTCATCGGCCATCGCACGAGGAAAGATTCCTTCCCCGGTGAGGAAGAAAGCTTTCCGTTTCCCCTGGAGCTCCTAGCCGTCTATCGCAGAGAAGTAACTGAAAAGGCTTCATTGGACCGAATTGAGAGCCTCAGCGGCAGCTTTCCCTCCTCATTCCCCGGGCGTTACTTAGTTGCCCCCCCCCTCTCCTCAGTCCTCCTCGATTCGCCCGTCTCCTGTCTTTTTGGCCAGCCCGGTTGGGTGGGTGGTGAAATTTTCCCCATTGGCCGCTCAGTTTCCCTCATTGGCCTTGCTAGGGCTTGAAAAAGACCGACTTCACAGCGAGAGAGATCTACGAAAGAGGTGACAAGATCATAGTGCTTATCTGGAGCTGAAGTGAGATTTCCCAAGTGTCGGGGAGATTGGTGTCGAGTGTGAAAATTCGCATCATTCTCACAATTTCCGGGAACAAATCTGCACACTCGCATTGTGAGATTGTCGCTCAGGCCCTCCAACAGCTTACGTATCAGGCTCTTTCTCTATCCACGTTGAGTCTGCTCAGTTGCCACACCTCAAAAAACACCGACCACAATCATCAAAACTATCCTTCAAAAAGTGAACTAAAGTGCTCTACTTCCACGTGGTTTGACGTCACGCTAACTTGGTACACTCTTTGCTTCTCATTAGGTGCACGCGCTTTACGTAATGTCCAAGACTGGGAGACAGGTCGGCCATTCATTGGGACAGAAAGGGGCGTGGACACCACCGC
Organism: Tigriopus californicus; assembly: GCF_007210705.1. Classification (NCBI taxonomy): domain Eukaryota; kingdom Metazoa; phylum Arthropoda; class Copepoda; order Harpacticoida; family Harpacticidae; genus Tigriopus; species Tigriopus californicus. Next base: position 6,525,559 of record NC_081450.1, on the reverse strand, counting down.
CGTTTTACTTGTAGAGCTAGGCAAGAAGACCGATCATTTGCATGAAAAGGTCGAATCGGAATAACGAATCTTGTCATTCATGGGTTTAAGCCCCCAGATGAATGACCTATTTGATTTTGAAATGAACACTCCACTTTGGAAAAATCAAGCCCATAGAAGAAGGGAAATTCTTTAGATTCTCATGCTTAGTTGTTCACTCTCTGACTTCTGAGGTCTGGATTCGCCGGGGATTTTGCCTGCTTGTTCAACTCGCTTTTCTGACTACTCACTTCTTTAAAATGTGCTGTATGTAGGTGTAATGCCTCGGTACGATCGTCCATCGTAGTATGGACTGCAGAAGTTACCGTACTTGAGCGGCTGAGACTGAGTGAAGGGCAAAATTCGATGCCAATGCTAGTCATTGACTCGCAGGATCGAGTGGGAGAAGAAGTTGTCGCAGTAGTTTTTTTCTACCTCACTACTTCCGTTCCTCTTCCACTTCTCAATACTCTACTCTACACTACTGCAATTAACAGAGGGGGAAAACGTGTCACGAAAGTTCGTTCAACTTGTCCAAGCATCTGTTGTGAGAGAGGCGAGGAAAGATTTTATTTTTATGGTTAGTTATGGCCTAATCAGAAGCAAAGAGAATCCATCTATAACGATCTTGCATATCAACAGAAGGCACAAACCACTACTTAGTAACCATGGAGGTCAAGACCGATTGCGTCCGACCTTGGCATGTCTACACCTTTTTATTTGGAGTCTTCTGGCTTCTTAGTGGCTATTTTGATAACTTTATCATCTCGTTTATTCTTTGCGTGATCGGCGGTTTCGTCTCTGAAATCATCAACAAATCCATCCCAATCCAGTTTCGTCCCTTGTCACCGGAACAGCCCGAAGCTCCGCAGGTCTCAAGTCAATCTCCTCCTCAAGAGGCACTTTTGGATTCGTTCTACGACAAACCTCTGCCTCCAGAGCCTGTAATCGATGAAACAGAAGAGGCCATATTGGAAGATGCAGCTGCACCACCTCAATATCAAGAGGTCCGTAGTCCTTCGCCCATGGAGGAAGAGGATCAACAACAACAACAACAAGATGAGGAGGAAAGCGAGCATGTGCCAGAACCACAGATCCAATCTCCAACTCCTATTCCGGTTGTCGAGAGTACCCCAGAATCAGAAATCCGACCTTCGACTCCTGTCGAGGAAGCCAAGCATACACCAGAGCCAATGATCCGCCCACCGTCCCCTATTGAGGTAGTCGAACATTTGCCGGAGCGAGAATCTCCTGTGGAAAAGGAAGCAGAGTTCTTTGGAAGTGATCCCATCCCAGCTGAAGCTGAAGCCTCTCTCAGTGCTCTCAAGGAGCAATTTAACGCCAAAGACTCTCCATCAGAATCAGAATCAGACAATGAGGAGGTGGATCCTGAGCCATTGACCAAGCCTGCCGAAGAGGAATCACGAGGACATTATGGACATTCCGCCGGCCTTAGTCTTGAGCCCGAACCTGAAAAAGAACCAGAATTGGAAGAGCGGTTCAAAGACCATAACTTGTTGGACGACGAGATTCCAAAGCAGCCTCTATCCTCGCCTCCTGAGCAAGAGGATGTAGTGATCCCTGTCATTGAGCAACAGTCAGAGTCCACGGAGGCCCAATATGGCCATCAAAAAGATGATGCTTATTCTGACATTCAACATAAGACAGAGGAAACCTCCGCTAAGTCTGATCCGATCGACTTTGACGATGATTGTATGGAAGATCAGGAGGACTTGATTCGAAAGAAGCGGGAAGTCGTCGAAGACGATTTCGAGGCATCTTTTGAGAAGGAAAGAACCCCACCTAAGAGCATGTCACCCGAACAGGAATCCAAAACTATTCTGGAGGACATGCCACATATCCCCAACAGAAATTCGGACACCTTCGAGCCTAACGTAATGGAGCAATTAAAAGAAGAATACACCTCCAATGTCGAGAAGGCAAAAGAAATTCTTCCCGATAGCCTCGTTAATCCCTCGGATTCTCCTACAAAATCTCGAGATTCTAGTGACGATGAAGACAAGCCAGAGCCAGAGACAGCCAAGGCCTCTGAGGAGCCTTTTTCCTTCTCCAAAATTGGAGACAAGCTCGAAGAGATGAAAGATGATATCATGGGACATTTTACCAACAAAAACGACAGTGATCATGAGAAGGATGAAGGTGAAAAAGCCGAAGAAAAGAAGCCGGAGGAGGAGAAGGAGAGTGAAATCAAAGTGGATGACCTTCAACCCAAATCTTCCAGCCCTACTGATCCCTTCCAAGATCTGTTGGAAAAGAAGCATGACGAACACGATCTGAGCGTTCTCGAGAAAAAATCTCCATCACCATCGCCTTCTCAAGAAAACTTGACTATGGCTGATGCACGGAGAAGCCCTTTGGAACCAGAACTGTCCACCTCGGCCCAAAATCAAGCCCAAGTCATGGACCTTCTCGATGATGCTCAAAAGGAATCCATGTCTCCCAAATCCGTATCTCCGATTGGAAACGAAATGGCACAGCCCGATCATTCCAAAGAAGGTCTGTCAGTGGAAGACGAAGACGAGATTTCTGACCCACTGGAAGCCCAAAGGAAAGCCTATGAGCAAGTTGCTCGGGACCAAGGAGGGTCCGATGCTTTGGTTCGACCCTTGGATGTCTTGTCCGTGTCTACCACCGACACAAATGCGGATGATATCAGTCATCGTGCCGTTTTTGGTGACGACCAAGAGCATGATGCTGATCAACTAGATGAGGTTCTCGACCGTCAGGAAGATAATGATCAGAGTTCCAAGGATAGTGGTAGTGAGACTAGCGATAACTTAAAGATGAGCCCAGACGAATCGCCCAAAGGAATCATGGGCTTGGGCTCGCAATTGGCCAATTTTGCCAACGAGAATATCATCGAACCCGTGAAAGATAGCATTCATCCAGCACCTGCGAAGGCAGATACCCCTCCTGCCATTGGTTAGTTACCACCAATACGAATCATAATGTGAAAGATAGCTTGGCACGAATTATGATAGGAAAACGTGCAAGGGTTTGATCGATCTGGATCCGGCTGAGTACTTTTGAAGGGTCGAAACAGGAGATTTTAATGTGCCTCCCCTGATCGAGCTTTCGGTTTCAAAGCAGAACTGTTGTAAGGGAAATCAAACTTCGCTTTAAAATAAGAATCAAAAAGAAATGAAATGTGTTTCCAAGTCATCTTTGGTTGCCTTATAGGTATTCCTCTCCTCTCGTACATAATAAGGCCCGATTTTCAAACTTGCATTGCCCATGAAGCCAGGAAGCTTTGGTGCAATCTTTGTGAGCTGCTTTTTGAGGCCTTCTCAACCTCTTGGCAATATGTGACCTTGATCAAATTCGAAACACGTAACTCAAAGTAGCGAGTGAAGGTTGAACATTTTTCTTTTCAAGTCATATAAAATGCGGTTCTCTCCAATTGCTCGAGAACTAGATTTTCCGGTTCCCAACAACGCAGCGGTTCACATGCTTGTTGCTATAAGTTATATACTAATCTCATTTCAGACATTGACTTGAATGACCCTTTGGTGGAAGTGGCCGCAACGAAGATCCAAGCGGCGTTCAAGGGATATCGAACACGCTCCCAAATGAAGATGACCACCTAATGGACTGGGTCTATCGAATCCTGTGTATAAAACCACGTTTTCAACTCCTTTAAGCGTCTTTACTGAACTTTTTTACTTCGACTACTCTTGGTCTTCATTCGGTGGAAATACGAGTTCTCTCCTTGATTCTTAACTGATCTTCTTATACTTACGTTGCTGTAGAAGTAACCATGATAATTATTAAGAGTACGTATTTCAATTAATCATCTAATGTACATCATACAAATAGAGAAATTAAATACCCAGGAAAGTGATACCGATGTCCCATGGCTTGCTTCGTTATTTCTCGTAAATGAGCTCACGAAATTTGGTCGTCTTCAATTTGATAAGAACTTCCTCCAATTCATAGAGCAAGTAATCTCGGTCATGAAGCAGCTCGTCTTTGTTCAAAATCACCAACTGCAGTTGTCTCAAAGCGTCTCTCTGAGAACGAGTCCATGGATCTTCCTCTTTCCGATGGTGTTTGGGAGCCCACATGAGCTCCACTAGAAACGTGAGGAACGCGAGGATAGCTCCCAAGACAACCAGGAGGAAAGAGGTGAAGATCTTTTGGAATCCCAAACTGACCACTCGATTGGGTGTGCATTCGGGGAGATTGGACTTCCAACGCTTCTTGAAGATGGCTAGTTTGCCTCGTTCTAGCAAATTGAGGATCTTGTAGTACATGAACTTGGTGTAGGGACTCTTCTTGGGGAGGGCATAAGAGAGTAATCCCGGGTAGTCTGTGATCCAAGCCGGGATCGTTTTGCAATGGTACTCGTTCAAGGCGTTGATGGATTCCATGGAATAAAAATAAGCCATCTCCTTGTCGTCTAAGATGGCTTTCAAGCCCTCTTTGGTATTTCTTACAAATGCCTCAGGTCCTAAAGGCTTCATATTGTACTCGTAGACATCGAAAAGAATGTTAGATTCTTCGGCATTGATGAACGAGGCCTGGATGATTCCACCTTCTGTGGTCATCAATCTGCGAATCAAAATCGGACACATTGTGTTTACCTCAACAGTTCAAGCAAAATGGAGCGCGAAATGGTTCGTATTTCGTTTCAAGTTGAACTTTTGCTGAATGACAATAAAGAAGATTTGAATGTGATATATCCTAGTTGACATCAGTACTTGCTCATAGTACTGCCGATCAAATTAGTAATAATCAAGTTATACTGATTGTATGATATAACATGAAATAACACATGTTCCCGTCTAATTTGCTTCAACCATACATTACTACTAGATATTTGACGTTGAATTAAGCCGATGAAATGTTTACGGGCTTCATGAACTTCATGAACATGGTACGTTACAATGGATAGTAATCAATTATATTCATCAAAATATTCTACCGGCTTTAAATTTTGGGGCGGCGTTAATAAAAAAAAATATCCCAAGCAATAGTAAGATTTACCCTAATTTAGTCAAATCGTGTTACCAATGAACAAGGGAAATTAAACCTGGGCACTATGGGCGAACTTTGTGCACTTCATCATAGGGATTTCCCCTACCCAACAGACAATAATATCGCAAATTTGCAAAATTCTAAGAAGCACCTGATAATAATGTTTGTTTGAAGTTATTGTGTTGAACTGCTGGCACTTAATGGATGCTATTTTTGGCTAAGTTTATTTGACAAGGTGAATGCCAGATAGAAAACCCAATTTTCTAGGACTAAAGGTACTATTTCTGTTAATAGTTGAAACAATTACCGTGCTCCTCTGCAATTTGAACTACAGTACTAGAACTACTAGTCAAGAACACAATCAATCGCTTGAAATGGAAGAGACTTAACAAAACTTGATTAAAGCCCCTAAATTAGCTTTTAAAAGGTATTTGCTTTTTCAGATTTTATTTGGTTCCAGGAAATCCTCATATTTTGGGAATGCTAGTGTGAATCATCATAAAAAAGAGGATTTGGTAGTCAACCAAAGGTATTGAAAGGGCATCTACAACTTAAATTGAACTACGTAGTTGATGTACGGCAGCACTTACTTAAAATTGCTTTGAAGTAACTCCCAGAGGTTGCGAAAAGGCAGCCTCAACTCCCAGACCGACAATTCCGACGTGATGGAGGCTCGATAGCTCATAAAGACTACATTGCCAGTGAGCAAGATGGAGAACACCATGATCTTCACCCCTGCATACTTCTTGATCGAGTTTGTCTCTTGGGGCTTGCGACCAAAATAAGATCCAAAGACCATCCAAGCACTTGGAACGATTTGGAACACCTCTTTGAGGCCCTCAAATGAGCCTGGTTGTGGCAAATCCACTTGGTCATGTGACACATACAGAAATTCCATGATGTGTATGGTTAGTGCTAATGCGAACGCTGCACTCAACAAGAATCCCCAGAGCTCAAATGAAAATGGAACACTGTATAACCGCCAGTCGGCCGATTCGCTCTTGGGATTGCCAATGTAGATGGCATAGGTCTCTGTTCCCAATGGATGAAGATAGTCTACGACATGATACCTCTCAGGGTTGAGAGTGACACTGGTACCGATGAGGTCTGCTTCGTTCTTTTGTAAGCTGTTGATCATGCCTGTGGTTGTACCATTGATCCATGTTCCCCATTGCTCATCAAATCTTCTGCAAGCCTTATAAGTAAAGTTCAATTCCGTTCCTAATGCGTTTAAAATCTCTTTGAACATGCCGTATGAAGCGTTGAAACGATCAAAACAGTACATCGTCTGGCCTGGCAAAGCAGGTGGAATGGTGTAGTTATGGAACATGATGTAAGGATTTTGATCTTCGAAGAGAACACGAAGTTCCACGCCTTGAAAATTCTGCCTCCGTTTCACAAACGGGTCGAATTGTTGCGTTAATAAGTAGCCCCTATCTTTAGGCACCATATGGAGTATCCGTGTTCTAACTGTGTGTCCGTTGTGAGTATAAATCTCTTCCAGATTTTGATTGGCATCATTCAGGAAATATATCTCCTTATTCAGATTTAACTTAAGGCTTTCCGCATCGCTCTGAATGTACTCTATGAGACTTGAAGTCACAAAGAATAGCATGGGGAAATGGACTGAACTTTCAAAGTAGTTGTTGCGTTGGAACAAGTTCTGGAACATTGTCCTGTTGTACTCTTGAGCACATATCACCAAACTTGATTGTAGATTATTGAGTACTGCCATGGGATCTGGCAAGTGGGTTGGAATTCCTTTCCGGGTTTGTTTGAACAATTCCTTCCATTGAAGTCTTTGAGTTCCATTGTTGCAAACGATTAAAGTATTTTTGAAATGGAAGAGCTGAAACATGACTTGACCAACCGCAGGAGGTACATCTGGGTCCATGGGACGGACACCACTCAACAGAGGCGAGAATAAGCTCCAAATACATAATATTCTCATCTTTGTCGCATCAAAAGTGATTATTGCACGGCTTTCGGCTTGTTCCTTTTCGGTCGTTCCTGAAAATTTTGTCCACTCTCATCAAAGCTTTGGTTCTAACTGACGGTGATCCGCAGTGGAACCGAACTGGAGGCGACCGAGTTTCGAATTGAATAAGCGGCAAATAGCTAATGGAAGAGAGAGATCGACCAGGACATTAGCTTTCTCATCGATGACGTGCAAACTACATCTACTGTACTGTATGTACACCGTAACTCACCACCGTTTCTGAGGCTCGGGAAAAAATCCCCACCACAGTAATATTGCTTTATCCTCTCAAAGAATGAAATTCTAAATGTTCCAGAACTCAGATCTTGCAAGTTCTAGGGCAAATTCAAATCAAAATTCCCTGGACTTTGTCAATATTCCATACAATTATGATAATGCTCTTTTTGGTGTATAACTGTGCTCCAATCCCTAATCGAGTGAAGATGAGATCTCAAAGACTTGCATTGATCTTGGTAGGATAACACAACTGAATAGCGTGGTTTTTTGAATCTTTAATAGACGAGATTTTACTGAAGATGGTGGTAATTACGTGTTTTCAGAAAACGACCATTTTTTTGCAGCTGGTACAGAAATGCTTTTAATCAAGGATGAACAATATTTCGAATACCATATTTCTTATGGACGAACTTCTAGAAATATGGACTATGAACGAGTTTCACGCCACATCGGCCTGCTTTAGGTCATGGCAACTCTAAACCACTTTTCGAATTAAAGTAATAAAATAAGGAATGAAGATCTCCTCAATTAAAGGCTGATCACTTTTATATAGTTTACTTGTAAGGTTTCAAAGCTATGTTGTCAAAAGCTTATGAAGCTGACCAAGAGCAGGCCGATAATTTGAACTATATGTAGTATTTACTATCTAACTTTTGTCTTATATCCTGAGTTACCTAGGCATAGTTTTGGGCATAAACTTGGCCCAGTTCATCTAGTTAACAGGATCTTGTGGTCGAATCGTGGACTTATTTGGAATAAAGTGAACGGTCGAAGAGATAAGAAATGTTTGCTTCCGTTCGCAGTCCATATCTCTAGAAGTCTGTGCTTATGGACACAGTCATGTCCAACCCTTTCCCCGTCCATACACCCACCCTCACGCCATTTTTAATAAGTTAAAGTAGTGCACCAAAATCGACGGACCAAATAGGATGGGTGGCAACATTTTCTTTACTGGATAATGATAAAATGAAATTTGATAGAGTGAGGTCATAAACCTTGGATTAACATGAAGGTAGATCTATACGTATTTCTCTCATCAGCGTCTGGGAACCGCTGATTTGATGCATGTATGTTCCAATGTCTCAATAACTTTCTGAACAAATGAAAAAGAAAGAAAAAGCCAATCAATTTCCTTTTTTCATTACGTGGAAAGACGTCCCAAAAGCCGTTTCAAACTCATCCCATAGTCAGCAAAGTTCTGATAAGATACGGGAGATTGATCTTACGAATCATGAATATGAAATCATCTTTCAAGAACGAAAGTGTACTCATCCCATGACATGAGAGCACTTATTTTCAAAGTACCTGATCCATGACAATTCAAAGCCAGGACTCGCTTTCCTGGAGCCGGGTCGACGCTAAATGATACAAGGAACGCCTGTTCAGGTCTAAATTCAAAACGCGGCAAAAACAAGAATTGTAGCTCAGAACAAATAAGGCTGTGAAGGTCAATAGCTGACGTAGGTGGCTTTCATCTTGGAGACTGGGAGAGAACCTCCTGTGGCCGAGAACTTATTTGGGCCGAGCACATTTGAACTTGACAACAAAACTCTAAAAAACCTCTTCTTGTCCTTCTTCATGATTGCATGCACCTTCTCGGTCCTTCAGTTTGCTCTTTGGATCATGCGCTCTCTGATCTCAAGTGAATTGAATTGAGGAGACGGAAAACCCGATATTTCTTGTGGGATTTTATTCGAAAAGCCGTGAGAGGAAATGTGGCATTAACAATGCGAGTTGATAATGAATCTACGCTACCTTATACCTGTGCTTATCCTAATTCATTTGGCAAATGTCTGCCTGGCCAATATTGGCAAACGTCAGAGGTTGGCTATCCCTGAAGTGGAGGATGGCGAGTTGGTGGCGTTAATCAAAGCCAATCTATACGTTAGTGTTCTCTACCATGATAACTCGAAGGTAAACGTGGAAACTATGTCTTCAGATTGATTTATATGTCAACGCCCTCGCAACAAACTCCTCGTGGCCTTTAACAGTGAAGGATAATTGCCTATCGCTTTTCCACTGGGTTGAATACAGTTTATAAGTGTAATTAAATGGACATAGCGTATTTTCTGAAGGCGGAGTTGCTAGCCGTGTGTCCTATTTATGCCAAAAGGAATAAGAAAGGCGGAAAATGCCTGGTCGAGTTTCAAGGAGCTAACGCACGATTTGGAAAAGCATTTTTTCTTTTACTTTACACTCAAGTACATAGGTATACCAAGAAGGTCTTACCTCTTACGTCAGGGCTGACAAGCTAGCTAATTAGCCTTTTTTCTTCACACAAAAAGCAATTTACTCATTGTTTCATAGTCATCACAGACTATGAATAAGATTTTCAAGGTTTTGACGAAGACAAGTTGTTTGTATCATAAGTTAATGTGGAATAATCGGTCCAACACCTATCATCAGGCCAATTATTGCGAGCGTAATGTTATGATTTTAAAACTACAACTTTTTGGAACAAGCATGTACGTCAAGAGGCAGAAAATCGACGATCAGGCGCACTGTATCATCGCATATTCAAATGATATATGATATTAATCGACGTCGTTTTTCGATGGCATATATTTCAGTTGATTAGGTTGCCAAGGTATGATGAATTGATTGTCGCAACTCCTTCTATGCTTATTTCTCAGAATGTAAGTCAGACTTGTTACCTTTCGCAGATTAGCGTGAAAACTTTGAGCGACTTGGAGCTGATCAAAGGGGACGCCGACGCATTTGACGTCATTTTCGTTCGGGTTCAAAGTCACGCCCCATTGGAACTCCTGGATGATTCTCCTCCACCTTCCTCCTCCATGCCCTCGTCTTCTTCCTCCATGTTTGCCAATGATCATTTTGAAGCCTTAGACAACAACAACAACAACAAGAGTTCCCCAAAGATCCCGGAGAAGATTATTCCCGCGGTGACTGTGGTACTTTACAAAGTACGAATTGCAAAAGAGACACAGACATACATGTACATCACTCCTAATACAATGGTCGACTCCTAATGCCAACATGTATGTTTGTAGAAAGGAATTGGAACGAGATATCCTGGACGAGCTGATAGGCAATCGGCCTTGTTCCGGTGGATGATCACTCAGATATTCTGCCACAAAGATCGAGCATTGGACATATCTATGGAACAATTCGACATTTTGCTCCGATCTTTTAGGTAAGAATTTCCGCTAGTTGGGTGGCATGGAACAGACCAAGCCGTTTTCGCCATTTTCCGCATTTTGCAAACGATTTGTACGAATTATTTATTGTGTGTTGAAAATACACATTATATTGGTGCCTATTGAGGCAGTTTGTGTCATCAGAAAGATCAATTTAAGAAAGACTCGATAATCATAACTCTTTGAGAAGGTATCAATCAATATTAAACCTATGTTTTGCCTAGTACCATTGGCACTCAAGTCTGGACTGATAAATGACAAGAATACTACAATCGGTTTTTTGGAGAATGTCTTAACCAGTTTCTGGTGAACACAAGCCTTTGCTTCTCTAGAACCTGCAGAATATATGCTCGAGCAAATGCTTACAAAATGTATTAATGTACTCATCTGCTATTGATGTGACTGAAAAAAAAGAAATTATTACTCAAAGAAAAACAATCAAGTAAGCAATTATCGGCAATGAATTGCCTCTCGTCCAATTCAGGAATTTTGGGAGCTCCAAATACTGAATCAAGGCGAGCTGGTGGATGACTGATATGCTAATTCTAAAATCATAAGATCAATCAGCCCTAGTAAAACTTCGGTTGATTGATACCTGTCGACGCCCCTCTTGAATTATTTTGTTATAAAATTTTAGGCCGCATTTTGATTGGCGTCGTTGTAATTGATTTCACGATCTAAGGCATAAAGTAAAATAAAAGCATAAAAGAATGAGTTATGTTAATAATAAATCACTTGCGATTATGAATTCTATTTGCTCCCGTCGAGACCTTAAGCACCTTCGATGATAACGAACCACTTATATCGTGCAAAAAAGCTAATAGCAAATATCAGATCCTAATACTTATCAGCCATCATCAGTTTTCATTATTTATGGAACTAGTACAAGCACATGCCATGCTATAATTGATGGAATATACACACCGTGCCTTGTATTTTTCAGAAACTTTGTTTTTATAGCTCATTCACAAGGTGTCAAAAAATCCCGTCGTTTGATTCAACAAATCTCCAAGCCCAATAACGTGTGTTCCTTGGTGGATAACACTCTCATCGTCAACAGTCGAGACACTGCTCTCTTTGACAAGTTGGGTGTGGATATCGACAAGGTTCCCATCATCTTGAACATCATTCATGGGATCTCCATTGAGTTCACAGAGGATCCCAAGAATACGACGGGGGTATTGGAGTGGATCAGAGCAGCCGCTCATGGCAAGGTGAAACAAGTGACCGAGTCCAATATTCGAAAGGTTCTCAAACGCGAGGACCTCTTGCTCATACTGTTCCACGACGACAAGCAACGCCCATTGGCAGCTCAATTGAAGGTGGCCTTGATTGATCTTGAAACCCTATTTGGTTTGGCCGTGGTTACGGTGAGCGACGTGAAGGTGGCTTACTCCATGGGCGTGGGCACCTTTCCCGCCGTGATTCTCTTTGACAATGGTCAGGCTCATCAATTCGAAGGTGAATTCGTTCACGAGGACGTGGCAATTGAGATCAAGAACTGGGTGGCTCTTCACATTGAGAATCGAGAGGAGACCGTCATTCGAACCATCGAGCCGGAGTATCTCAAGAGTCATCCCAACGAATTTAAGAACGTGAGTAGTTTTGCTGCTATAATGGATTAATCTTGGCTTCATTCAGGATAGTTATGATGCTGTTTGCTAATGCTCAATCACACTTTGAGAACAATTGTAAAAATTGGCAATCGTGATCGCTTTTCTGTTCATATTTTTGCTCAGGTTTTGCTCAAGGAACACAAAGATTCCATCCGAAAGCTGTCTACAGAATACGCCTCATTGCTCAAACAGAATGAAAAACTAAAGGAGATCATTCACGGTAAGGGCCCTGATTATGTTTATCTTTCTCAAATTTATCTTTTTGAATAAGAATTTCCCTAGAGCTTTTGCTTTTGTGTGATTGTCGTTGACAAAGTTGTACATACTGTATGTTGTTTGCGGCAAATTGCATACGTCTTGAATAATTCATCGCTCTCATATGAAGATTGATAAATTAAGGTGAAAGCTCTTTCTGTCAACCGGTGTTAATTTTAGACGTTCGCAGCTTAGAATTGTAGGTCTCTGACGTGCACCTCCTCTATTATGTCTCTTTTCAATCAACTTGCTTTTCGTCCCCAAACGATTGGTAAATCTAACGTCACCACTTGCAATCGAAAACCTGGGCTTGACAACGAAAGTTTCAATCTGATTACAGGAGCCATGGATATTTTGAAAACCGACTTGTTGGAACAGGTTCCAAGTGAAGAGCCGGAAAATGAACCGTCTAAATCGGAAAGTCGAGGAGCTAGTTTGTCGGCAGAATGCGGGGAATGCTTAGCTTCCGTGGGACAAGCAGTGTGGAACTGTGGTACCCTAGAAATCGAATGCATTAAGAATACCATCGAGCTTGGGTCCGAGTGCTTTGGTTGTATTTGTGAGATCTTCGACTATTGGTGGCCAGATGATGCTCCGAACTGCTTCAAAAAGGAGATCCAAAAAATTGTACGTCCCAATGGAACCGACATCACAGGAAATGGAACCATGAAACGCGTAGTCAGCAACAATGCCATGAATCAGAGGCTCAAAGGCGTGGTTAAGATTGAGGCTCATGAAATTTCGCAAGACGAGACCCGAGATGAAGCCAGCGAGGACGACGAGAGTCAGCAGAGCTTGTCTGACTCGGAAGCTCAAGATCAAGATCCACCCGATGCCTCGAAAATTGAGTTATAGTTCCATGTGGTTACAACTGATATGCAATGATGCCATAGGCACATACACATATGTATTAATTCACGCTATCAATTACAATATTAATGATAATAATAATAATGACAAAAGTAATAATAATTAGCATTTCATTGGATTAGTTGAGAGATGTGAGAGGTGTGCTCTGCGTAAAAGAGTTCTTGGGTGAGTGTTAAGTACCCATGAACGTGAATGACATTTTTATTCTTCTGACTTGAAGGGCAAATTAGCGGAGGAATCCATCCTTCGTTCATTGATTCATAAACTCTTGGTAACCTTCGGCTCCGGTAAAAATCACATCCACCCAGACCCGCATGGCCTCTGGCGTTGGGGCCATTAAATAATAAGGCCGATCAGCAGTCTTCATACAAAATGTCACTTTCGAGTTGGGAGACTTCACTTGGTTCTGATGATCGATGTAAACGTCCTCGATGGCCTGAAACATAAGCAGGAAGACATTTAGTCGCTGACAAACCACATTCGTCCATTTACGACGGAAACGTCTTGTCAGCCATTTAGGACAAATGCTTTCAAATAGAGTGTGCGATCAAGTTCATTTCAACTTACTTGGAAATAAATCCCTCCTTTGGCCTTGGTTTCAGTTTTGTCATGATAGTAGATCAAGGTTCGCTTGTGCCGATCAAACACGAACCAGCGTTTGTTCCACGTCTTGAATTTAGCACCCAATTTGTGCAAGTAACCCCGACAGGAACTGGCATTGAGGATCAAATGCGAGCACAACTCGATCTGGTGTCCGGCTGTTTCGATGTGTTGACGTAGGTCAAAATGTTCGTTCCGGATGGGCAAATAGCGTGTTAGCGGCCTTTGTTGCTGAAATTGAAGACGCAGATCATCATTACTAGAGACCAGAAATTTAGACGGCACAAGATAGCATATATGGCAAACAAAAACGACCGAGCTTGGTAAGTAGGAATATATTAAGTATTAATATCTCTGAAGTCAGAACAAATAAGACAAAACTGTTCGATTCGGTCTTCCAATGAATGGACAAAACAAGTTTAACTTGTAACCCTTTGTGGCATTTTGCAGCCATTTTAACGCATTTCATAAGGAATGGCTTATGAGAGTGTAACGGAGATGTAAAGCGGACCTAGATATGTACGAGAACAAATTCTAAAGTTTAACCAAAATGGAAATATAAATCGTTCATGATCCTGCCAAAGAAGCTCCGGAGAAAACATTTATTGACAAATGAGGATTCAAGGCATCTTCAAATCGTCATAACTAATCAGGTATATGTCTGTCAGCAAGCCATCTTTTAATCAAACCTAAAAAAAATGATCCAAAGCTTGAAGAAATAGATTTTTAAAAAGTAAAGTCCATGCGGAAAAAAAATCCTTATAAAGTTCTACGTCTGATCAAACACATCTAGATTAAAGAGGTTTGAATTCAGCAAAAATATTTAAAAAAATGACGGCTTTACTTATTCGCCTAAAATTCCTGTTCCTAGTCCTTATCACGGTCACTTCAATCAGCACTGAAAACGTTATCCAACCAATAGGATATCACTTACCGTGGCTTTATTTTGCCTCCGCTTGACCTCAATCGGCATGTCGGTGTCATCCCAAAACGAGGAAACCTCGGACAACGGCCTCGAGCCATTGGTAGTCGAACTGACCTCAGAAAAATCCGAATGCCCCGGCCTCGGAATGATCACAGGATGATGGCTGGTATCATGGCGCTGGTGGTGGAGGTGATGGTTATGATGACGATAGGGTTGTCTAGATCCTGGCGTGGTAGTTGAGGGATTGGACTCGGATGAAGTTGAGGACTTTGAGCGATGATTCTATAACGAAAAAATAAACATTTTGCATTTTTTCAATCCTTGGTCCAAAACTGGACTTTTTCATTTTACCCATTTACACAGTAGCATGGTTTCCTATTCGAGAGATCAGTCCACATTGACAATCAAATCCAAACTACTGCTTGAACAACACGCTAGTACTACTAGAGTACTTTGCATGAACGAGAGTTGAACGTAACGCACTTGAGCTGTGACACCCACAATCAAAAACCAATTGACACCAAAACATGATTTTCTGACGGAAACACAAAGGGAGAAGAAGAGAAGGGAGATCCTGTCGCAAAACCACTTGGCAAAAACATGGCTGTCAAAAATCACACGGAGTTCCAAGATCAAACCTCCTGATTGTTGGACTACCCAATGCTCACTGACTCTCAACCCAACCACCCCCATTCAATAACTAGCTAACCAACCCACCAACTAACCAACCCACCCACCCAACCATCAAACAAGGAATGAACCCACCAACCGTCAGACGGCTGGCCTACGCGCTGTATTTGTTGGTATGTGCGAAGAAGGCGAAGTTCATCCGTTCAAGATTGTGGAGCTCAGAGAAGGAGAGAGGGAGACGACCACGAGGAAAGAAATTCTTTCACCCTCTTTTCTTCAATCCCTTCCTTCTTCGTTTCTGCCTCGTGGAAGATTGCTACAATTCCGCCCGAGGGCAGAAACTGAACAAATTGAATCTGGCCATGCATCCTAATTTGGTGTAATGTCCCCGAGACCGACCGGGTAGGTGAATCAAACGCTATCATGATGAGACTTTGCATGGAATTTTCAATGGCAATGGTTGCTAGGAATCATTATAACTCTCATTGGGCTTTGAAGGATCATGCAATGCCGTATTACGTCAGATCACAATTGCTCGCTCCAATTTACACCAAATACAGGTCAAGCCGTGACCCCTTTGAAGGCTGGCCAAGACCAATCAAGAGGTGCCAAGATTCATTTTCTGATTGTGTCTCGATGGTCGTCGTCAATTTCGAGAGATAAAAAAGTAGTCGTGGCAAACTGGGTCGAGTTTTCTGGCCAACAACCCGTAATTATAAAAGGAGCCTCCTCTATCTTTTCAGCACGAACTTTAATTTGGAAAAAGCATGCCTTTCGAACACTAATGGCTGGCGTTTCCACAGGGCTCCTCCGATTTATCTTCCAATGACTGGTAACAATTCGACTAAATACCCGGCGTCTGCGCCCCTTATCAGTGTACGATCATTTCACCCATTAGCCAAGCTGAGCTGGGCCTCGCTTAGGTCGTAAATACGTATGTAGAAACTCGGGGCACTTTCATGCTCTGAATGGCAAGGGCTTATTCGAACTTGTTTGAATTTGTC
>NC_081450.1:6465857-6509237 GCF_007210705.1 Tigriopus californicus | reverse complement strand
TCGTAAATACGTATGTAGAAACTCGGGGCACTTTCATGCTCTGAATGGCAAGGGCTTATTCGAACTTGTTTGAATTTGTCACAAGGACGGTGGAAGAGACTAAACAAACCTCCATGGGATTGCAGTGTCCTCCGGTTGATTGAGTATGGTCACTTCAATCAATGTCGGATTGTCGTATGGAAAAAATCCGTCATAAATCTTGGAGCTACAGTAGATGACAGGCTCTCGCCTTGGCCGCCGTGCTAGACAAGCCCAGCATGAATTATTTGCACTTCGGACGAGCTTCTTGTGCCGCCTGCTTGCTTTGCTTGAACCATCAGCACCTGAGCAGCACCCATTCTGAGATATGTATCAATCTTGGAGTCATCCCCCAATAAAAACATTCTCTTTCATCTTGAACGCGGGGCTCCTCTTGACTGTTCTGTTAGTGGATGCTCGGGTTGGAATGGATATCTTTTGAATCTCCGCTCGGCGTTGATGCTCATCCCGCCTCTCACAACGAGTGAGAAGGAATGGCTTTTTGCAAATTTCAACATTTCATTCGCAGTTCATCTTGGACGCCGATCTATGCAAATGCAATAAGCTCGAGACAGGCACACTCAAAGAGCGAAAAATAGAATTCTTCTGCTTTTGAACAGTGCACCATGGCCTTTACAACAAAAGTCATCTCACCTTCTTCATCTAGTTCACTTGAGGCAAATATGTTGAGAACATTCAGTGTCGGAAATTCAATTTCACTATGTTTATTTCTCGTTCTGTTGTACTTCGTGTGTGCATTACTTCATTTGGAAACAATTTCCAAGAGGAAATGTAACTACTATATTATATACCATCAGCCATTGAAGCACTATCAAATTCGAATTTCAACCGAAGAGCACGGGAGGAAATCAATTCACTTTGGGATTGAAGTGTACTAGAAGGTAGATCAAGGGTTGAATATATATTCCATTTTACAATCTCAATGGGCTGATCCAATCATCATGCTCTGCTCATCCACTCCAAAGGCGTTTCGAAGTGTTTTTTTTCAACGTCCTACCCACGTGCAATATGAGCTCACGACTCTCAACTGGATTGGACATGGGGGCTCGATTTGAGTGAAACCTCCTAGGATTGCCAAGCCTATCCGTGAATCAAAGGCTAATGAATCGAGGGTCCCTTTCGTTCAAAACATTAGATAGTCATTGGAGTTATCTTAACATCGACATACCTCTTTCCAAGTCAAAGCAGCGCCAATGGTCGCCAACCACTTTCCCTTATCTTGATTCATATTTAACATCGCAGATTCACAACCACCTCTCACTTCGGAAAGCAATGTCTTACGAAAAGACACATGGTCTCATCTTTGTTATGCAGGAGGTGGGGGAACAAATGCAACCAACCAAACGTGTTTCGAGTGTTGGCTTGTTTGAGCTCAATTCAAATGTTCAACTTGAGCCCATTGAAAGGCACAATCTGGACGGGTCGAATCGGGCTCCGGTGGAAATGTGACGAGTACGGAAGTGGTCACAATGTGTCTTTTGGCTTCCCTTTTCTTCCTAGGGCGGGTCTTTGGAATAGCACCGGTCGCTCGGGGTGAACACGCTTCTGGTTCCTTATTGGACTTTTTAGACGATGAGCGATGGATCGAGGACGCGGTTGAATCTCCACTACTTGTTGAGGACACTGATGTCTTGGCAGATGATCGTTTGGAACTCGAACTGGAATGGGCACTAGTCAGGGAGGTCCTGGATCCCCTGGTTGAAGTTGATGACGAGGCGGCTGCAGTTTGACGGAAGTCTCGCAAAACTCGGTTCATCAGACACATCCAGATCATTATTCTTGTTGAGGTTGTCAGTTGGAGTAAATCACCAAAAATTAATGAAGGGAGACGGGAGTGATGCCACGTCAACCTTGAAACACATTCAAAGTATCTCGACTCGATCCAGATTGTGACAAATTCAAGAACTTCCCTCCAGTTCCATTTGTTGCTGCGATCATGGGGGAATTGAGTTTCTCTGAAGTGCTTCACTATTTCGCTCGCTGGCCTTCATAGTCTTTCACGATCCAGCATTGGGACGAAAGACCGCTTCAAGGAGAAATATCTCAGAAGAAAGGCCTACCCATTGACGGCAACATTTTTCATGCTCTTCAACTCGAGCACGTAAGCTTTCTTTTCAAAATCTTGCGGAAGACAAAATTTGGCGATGGTATTATTCAAGGGCTTGAAGTCGGACCTTTGATACTCAAAGAGAGACTCAAAAAATAGTGACGGATATTTTTTGTTTGAAAGAACGATCCGGATGCAACAATTTAGTTCTTGAAAAATTAATATTCTAGAAGATCTAACTTAGTTCATATTAGCCTTTGTCGGCATATAATAACCTTTGGCGAACTTGGAACACTGCAATCGCCGGAGAGTAAGTCCCTACTCTTCTTTTTGATTAATGACCCATTTTGGACCACAGAGGCTCTAGAGCTAATCTCCAAGCTATCGGCCCGATTTCCATACCTTTAATGTAATGTCAATGACATCGCTCATAAATCCTGGATGCCTTATCGCACTCAAGTCAAATCGCTGCTTTCATGCGTGCCTTAGTAATAGCGTTCCGGTCTGATGTACTCTAGGTCATTTTAGGTTATGAGTTGGCCTTGTGTTGACAGGTGTCGCCTGTCCTTAGACACAGATGTACAACTGAACACGTCCATGAAATGAACCGAAAGCACTCGTTGGTGTTTGGACAGCTTTTTTATGTCCTTGGAAAGCTCAAATATCGCAGAATCCGAGCCATAATTGCCAAAACAACACGTTCCAGGCCCAAAGCATACTCATTCAAGATTGAGGTCAAGGATTCCTTTTGGAACTGATACGTCATTGCTAACATTTGCTACCCTTTCAAGGTCCAAATGAGCTCGTGATCCAAAAGGCAGTTTTGTCTATATAACTCAGTACAGAAAAAGGAAAAATAGTTGACGGGCGCAATGTTGAGGTTCGTCGGGGAGGTCGAAGAATGACTTTTTTGGGACTAGCATTGTATTTCCTGAGCAATGCCGTGAACGTAAAGAAATTGACGACTTAATTGGAGTCCAGGGGATCAGAGCCTCCGCTCGACTCCAAGACGACCTACATTCGTATGTGCCTACAATACGAACTGAAGTTGTCTTGAGGGTCAAATCGACTTCTCTACTTTTCCCTAAAATGAATTTCAAATCAATGCCATGAGCAAATGCATTCAAATATACTGTAGGTTCTCATTGTCATCTTGCCTGCCAATCACAACTCATATCTACCTCTTCTTTAAAAGCCAACAATGCTCTCTGAACATCACATTGGTCAAATAGTATTCTGCGACATAATTGGAGAGCTCGTTGGCGTGCATTGATATTGCATTTCGCTTCGGGTTTCTTACGTTTTTCGGACAAGTCTTCACTCGCATCAATTCAAATGCATCAAAATCGCAGGGATGCAGATTCTTGGACAAGGATCATTACAAAAGAATGTATTCGAACCATCCAAATCCCCATTCTCTTTCCGCAATCATCCCCAAAATTTGCGTCCATTTCTCGGGTGCCTGCCTACCCACAAAGTAAACCTAGACAACTGTCACTCGATCCGTTAGTGTCACCTCGTTATCCTAAACCAAATAGCAAGACGACTTCACGTCGATCCTCAACATGTATAACAATTTACAGGAAAACACGCGAAGACTACATCTACGTACGGTACATTCGTACAACAGCCTGATCCATCAAATTGAACGAGTGAACGGAACGGACGATAGCTTTCATTCAACTACGGCAAGACATTTGGACGGAGAGTTAAAAAAAGATGACATTCTGCAACGAGGTATTTCAGGGAGGGGAGGAGTCTTCTAATCGACTATTGTGTTTTGGACCTGATGTTCATTCAACTACGGCAAGACATTTGGACGGAGAGTTAAAAAAGATGACATTCTGCAACGAGGTATTTCAGGGAGGGGAGGAGTCTTCTAATCGACTATTGTGTTTTGGACCTGATGGGCATTCAAGTGGTAAAAAGAGTCATGCACTCTCATTACCTGAGATATGTTCCTGGTGGTGGACGAGGACGAGGTATTCGTTCTTTCTGAGTTTGGCGAAGGGCTATTCTTGGTTCGACTAGACTCGTCACTACTTAAGCTAGAAAAGAACAAGACAATGCTTTTCAATCAAATACATGAGTTTCCCTATTCAATTTTCATGAATAGAGATATTCAAGGTTGGGTGATCATAAGGGTCTGAAAGCGAGAGTTCCTCACCTTTCTGTATGGATATCACTGAAAGAACCGGTAACGGAATCTTGACTTCCCCCAATGGAATTTAGTGACTGGCCACCTTTGGTGGAAGTTCCATTGGATTTAGCGGAATTGGGACGAATAAGAGGAGTGGGAAATTCCAGATTATTGGTGGACTTAGAGCTCTGACTTGACAGATACGCGTTGTATCCGTTGGAACCTATTTAGTGAAGATGCACCAGATGAAAACGATTTCTTAATCCAACTTTCATGACACTAACTACTCACAGTCTTCCTCAAAAACGGATATTCGATGAAGGTCCGCCTCCAAAGATTTGTCCAACATGGCCAATCGACTCAAGCTCTTGTGTAAATGATTGACTTCATTTGCATCATCTGAATCCGAATGATCCGAGTCCATATTGGGAATCTTGCTCAGATCCCGAGATTGCGAGGATCCGATAAATCTGTTCCGTGGAATAGGTGGCTTTTGATGGTTGTGGGTTGCATGGGTGTTAATCTTGGATATTCGCTCATCAATGGATGACAACTTGGTCCTCTCCTAACAAGATAAACACAACTTAGAAAATATGATCTAGCAAATACATGCATTGGGATATGCCTCACTTACCATTTCCAGTTGTTTGATGAGACTCTGTCGCTGACCCTCCAAGGTTCTAGTTTCTCTTCGAACCGTCATGAGGATCTTGCGCTGTTGTTCCTCAACATTTTGGAGCTGCTTTTCGTGCTTCTTCATGGCCGACGTCAAATCACTGGTAACAAATGGAACATGAAAATGGAACATTGCCTTTCAAATATTTGCAAATACAGTCAGAAATAGCACCTGATTTCCTTGGACAGGTTCTCTTTCTCTTCTTCGCGTTTAGCATCTTTTTCCATGAACTCGAATTCCTTGTCTTCAAAGATCTGGAACAGAGAGTCACAACAGTTAGCCATAATGGAACTGTTCCAAAGTCAACAATCCAGTCAAAGAACAATGGGCTACTTTGGGCTTGGTTTTCCACATCAGCCAATGCTTTGTATTCATCATCAATGAAAATGGTGCCATATGGCGTTTCTTCTTGGTGAGTTTCATGGCGAATAATCACTTTAACAAAAAGTCACGACTAGCTCTCAAAAGATGCGGAGTCTGCTCTGAATTCCGTTTTTGACACGTTCTTCAAGTACAAGATTAAAAACCAGAAGTCAATCAAACCCAAGCACGCCTGTTCAGTCACTGGGTCAAGATCGAGCGACGTGAGGGATGTGTGGCGCTTTCCCCTTGGGATTGCTTGAACAACACAAATTAGTGATACACATCGAGAAGACTGAATACACTCAAAGAAGGAGGAGAACAAGAATCACTCCTGGCTCGGGCAAGTCTTTCGTTCTATGTCTCCGGGTCTCTCGCTACGTCTCTCTTCGCTGAATCACCTCACATCCTCACTTTCTCAAGATCTTTTTCGATCCCCTGGATTGCCTTCATAGTTCTACATTACTGCATACAGCACTTAAACTGCTGCTCCCTTGTCGTATGCATTCTTTCGTTGGCAGATGTGCATGATGATTTGGGTACGTCCATGAAATTCTGGACGGATATACTTTTCCCATGGACAGAAACTGGAAAGTTTGGATCAACTCTGAGATCAAAATGGATTGGCCACCTTGGGTCCTATTTTTGGATTATGTACGGGCTAAATCAGCTTTGGGCATTGTTTTTGTGTTTGCGTTAAGAAAATAAGCGTAGATAAATTAATCAAAACTGCATGATTTTGAAGTTGATGATATCACCAATAAAAAGATGACGTATCAGCCAAAGTACTTTAACACCTTTCAACGTTGTCAAGAAAGGTCCAAGTTGCCTCGGTTCTATAGATCAAAAAGTGGCGAGAATTTCAGATATTGTGGCACTCTAACTCTATCCACCTACCTACACTACGTTGTCTAAGGCAAAGGAACACCTTTCCCTCGAGTAAAGTTTGTAGCTCAAATTTCCCCCTTCTGTTTCATTCCTTCTTCCTCTTGGGACGCACCCGATAGTTCCATCCAAATATTCCCCCTTCCATCCCGTCTGAGGATCAGGTACGGTAGACTGTAGAATACTATTCCAGGAGTCCGAACGAGAAACAGAAAAGAATTTCACCCCACTTGCATTTTAAGCAAACACTCTCTAGAGGGAATGTCCATCCCCATTTGATTCCAGCTCAATTATGCAGGCGTATTTGAAAGTGATGCACATTTCTTCCAATAAAAACATCTGCAAGAAACACAGAAGCCGATTGACTTTGGTTGCAAGTCTAGCTAGTTCATATTGGGTGACACTTGTTATTTTGATGTCCTTTCAATGGCTGCAATGTAAGAAAAGTGGGTTTATTCAAATATTTCTTACTAGCTGCTTAGATTTTTTGAGTATTTAGAGGCAATAGGATGTTTTGGGAGAGGATTAAACCCCTATTGAAAAGAGCGAAAGGCTCATGCCCCACAAATTCGTCAACGAAGAGATAGTCCGCAAGATCGTTTGGTCCACTTTCTTGGCCACAATAAAAGGGAAATACTCAGAGCTTAGAATTGTGTCTTGTCGCCATACATCCTGGGCAAAGCAAATTTACGACAAATTCCGCACAGAGAGTTCAACATGAATTTGTAGACTTTCGATTTAGCACTATCATTCCCATGGTTTGACTTAGATGGTGTGTTGGTTAGAAAATTGTTTGTGTCTCAAAAGCAATTTCCTACCCTGACTCTTAAAGTACTTTTGAAAACTATAAAATCTCAAAATGCTGGAAATATGGCCACCTTCTATTAAAATTCAAGCTTATACAAGCTTAGATTTTATCTTCCTAAAGATGAAGTGGTGGGGTGTACCTTTCGTTCAATGTCCAGGACCTCGTGCTGTCGTTTAAGTTGCTCCAAGATGTCAATTTCTTCTTCGGTCCCAGTTCCTCGCAGTTGTTGTAAAAG
This sequence comes from Tigriopus californicus, assembly GCF_007210705.1. NCBI lineage: Eukaryota > Metazoa > Arthropoda > Copepoda > Harpacticoida > Harpacticidae > Tigriopus > Tigriopus californicus. The sequence continues at coordinate 6,502,047 of NC_081450.1, read as the reverse complement.
ATCCTCCAGTCTGAAAAAGGGTAATTCATAAATACAAAAACATGCTTAGCCTGGTTGAGTGTATACAATTTGACTTTGTCATAAAAAAATGTTTTCCACGGGATGATGTGGCCCATAACAGCGCTTTGCTTAGATTTGGCTATAACAATAGAGAGCTGTAATACGACAAGGGTCGCAAGGCCACTCAAGGTTTACAGAGTAGAGTGGTTAACATCAAGCTGATTTTGTATTCACATACAACGGTTTATTCAAAGTATACAATAGGGGATTTCAGCTAAAATAGTACCACTAATTAGCATGTCGCTATAGAACCCAAAATACGATTTCAAGTTGGCGTCATCAGTTTTAGAATCATCTGCTATACTAGGGGCTGTTTTTTTGCAAAGTAGTTCCATGACAAAAGCCGAATTTGACACTACGTCGGACGAAATTGGGATTAACTTACAGCCAGTGTGGTCAAGAAATGTTCAAACTAACACTTTCTGTTGTCGATCATTTCTTCGATTTATTTATTGATTTAGACATGGGAGTCCTCAGGGGGAGTTAGCCAAAGAAAAAGGGACATCAAAAGGGAAACTTGCGCCTTTGTTGGCCTTGGCTCTAAACAACACCTTGCCTAACTTGTCTCTTTGAATTAGACCTGCCATTTCTCTAACTCCCAACTTTATTCCTAGATAGTAGGGCAACAGCAGTTTAGATAAAGCGCCATCGTGGCCAGATTCTCATGATTTCTTTTCATCTTGAAGACATGAATTAGATATGGAGAGATCATTTATATGCACAAACCACACAAAAAAACTTCAAGTAAGTCTTGGAAAACTCATGGAGGTGGGCTGGGCGTGAACATCTGTTCTAACAAGCTTAGTAATTGTTGTTTTGTTCAATTTAAGTAAAAGGTATCTTTCTTTTTTTTTATCACTCAAACGTTGATGGTGGTTAATTCATACAATCGAGGCTCAAATATCTTGTCCATCCTGTAATATAAAAGAAACATTTCTTTCGAGTCGCAATAGAGACTATTTTTATTATCATTATTATTATTGATATTATTATTTTCAGTATCTATCACTGTTTTCAGTATTTACCATTTAAATCTATCATTTATATGATATTCATATTTTGCTCCCGCACCCTGTACATTTATAAAATTAAGTCTTCATGAAATCATGGTTTTCTAATTCATTGGCCGCAAAATGCAGCAAGTTAAATAAACTAGTAAACAATGCTAAATTCCTTAAGTTATTCATGAATTTGCTTAAAGTTTGTTACCTTTTTGGCCTACATATATGACTGTTCAACAAATCATTTCGATAGAAATCATAAGTTACATAAGCAATCATTCCAACTAGTCTCATCTCAAACCTGGATTACGATCTTGTATGTTTTGACATTTTTCCACATTTTGAATACTTTTTCATATTGGTGGCATTATGCTTATTCAGAAATATATAGACGAAATTCCGTCCTTTAACAACCTAGGTTGTCACCTGAAGGTACGAGTAGTATATCAAGCGACGTCACCCAGCTGGCAGCTGGAGCCTTCAAGGGGGGCAATTGTCGGTCATGTCGGTGGCAATAATTGAGAAATTATGGACGTATCTCGATGACCAAAAATAGTCATCAGGGCTGCACCATTAGTCATGTCATGTTGCAGGTTCGTCCTGTCCATAGCTTTCTTCAAGCTCAAGAAAACGCAATTTTCAACATATGCCCGGCAGCCCTGATATCTTGACTAACAAAACAGACCAAAGTTTCAACAGACAGCCTTAAGGTAATAGCGGCTGAATTGGCTTTTGTTATGACTAGTCTTGGTCGCCGTACGTCAATAATTTTCAGTGGTTTATGTCCTATTGTGCATGCGATAGTAAATCTCTGTTAATGGTGCATTTAGACGACCCTTCTTTTGACACATATTGTGGCCACATACGGCTTTCACATGACATGTTCTCGACAGCATTGCCACATCTTTGAGTTGGAACCTGCTCCAATTTTCTGCGATATGTTTAACAATTCTTTGCGTCGTCGGCGTAAACGTCCAACGTCAGTTTGATTGTGACCAAACAAGCAATGGTAACAAGCACCATTCAATCCACCATTTTCTTTTTTTTCTGGGGAGGGGGGGTCAATTCGTTTACGAATGAGTAAAACACAAGCATACATGGGACCAGTTAAACAACATTTGATGATTAGCTTATGGTCCAGTTACACGACACAAATTTTATCACATTACTTCCACGAAGTAGCGATTCGCACGTCACAGACCTACCCTCTTGACGTTTGCACTTCCCAAGTAGAAGCTTATTTTTGATCTTGATGGAGCGTTCAGTGCTTCTAAATACTGGCAAAAGCGAGAGCCGGAGGTGTGCAAGAACAAGTGAAAAATTATTTCGTGCAATCAACGGCAGTATATTGCAATCCAATTACTGTGTAAGAAGGTATGAACCTGATATCAAATCGATTCAAATCGAAAAAGACGATTCATATGACGCTTGATCAATGTAGACGAATAATTACATCTCTTTTTCGAACGGTTCTATTTGATGTAATTAACGCAAAAATATGGCTCTCATACCTAACTGCTTTCGCTCTTCACCTCACAGGGCGACCTAATTTGGGTTCTCTTCTCAATGAATTTATTCTTTTCATTTTGATGCTAAATTCCACATTTAGTTTATAATCGAATTGATTTTGTTTTTAAGCTGGCTGTGGATTAATAGATTTATCTCTCCAAAAAGAGCCAACTTGCTCTGTTATTTATTGAAATTTTCTCGGTTTGGTCAGGCTTGATTGTGCATGGAGCAATTCTTGTGACGAAGCGACAATGTCTAGTGTTAGAGTGTCAAGTGTTAGAAAAATGAATCACTCTAAATTGTTTACTTGTCATCTAATTATTTATTACCATTTTAACCTTTGACCCCTAGTTCTCTAAGTAGACCTTGTTGAAGTTGTTAGTGAAATATGTCCGAGGACTTATGGCACACCCGGTATGATACCTAGGCGAATTAAACCACGAAGTGAGTGCCAGGGTTTGCAGGTGGCGGAATTCACCGCCAAATAAGTCAAAAGTGGCGGAATGAAAAAGTCGTTTGCGGCGTTAATTTTCAATTGGCGGTAAGCCGAAAATGTGGCGGAATATGGCGGAATGAAACCTGAAGGAACTTGTAGAAAAGGTATGGTTGGTAATGTCACAAACTTTAGTTGTTGCTTTCATTTTGAGTTGAAACTGTTTTTGACCTTACTCATTTTATCTAAATTCAGCTTAGTTTATGGAATGAAATGGATGAGAGAGTTAATTGCAATTTGCTCGGTGGCATGTGTGGGTTGGTTTTGGGTGGAATTCTTTTTAGTTCAAGCCTGGACTCAAAGTGCTTTCACACAATAAGTAAATCCAGCTCAAGCTTTTCCGTAAGATGCAACTAGCATCCCAATACATCACATATAAAAGAGCAATTATTAAAATACTTTCATTTTAGTCCTGGTGTCGTCATCCTGAGGGAGAGTTGAGATAAAGCACTGAGAGGAACCAAATTTGATCTAGAAACCTGCATGGTTTGGGGTATCAATTTAGGTGTCCAAACTAAGGGACAAGAGGACTTATAATCTTCTAAGATTTCTAGGATTTTTTGGTCACGTTTTATTGATTTGTTTTATGAATAGGAATGTCAAAATGACGGAAAAAGTTTTTAAAAGTCTTGCAACCCTGGTGAGTTCTCGCATGAGGAATTTTCTTGTCCCATTGGAGAACAGATCCTCACCACTAGGGAGGAAACATACTATTGAGCAATATTGGCTAACGACAAAAAGTGTTTTTTGTAACGAAACTAATGATGTATTTTGGTTAAATGAAATTTGGGTGATTTCCCTGTTGCGTTTAGAAAAGCCCATAAAACAAATCAATAAAACATGACCAAAGGTTTCAAGAACTTTCAAAATCTTAGAAGATCAAAAGTCCTCTTGTCTCCTAGTTTGGACCCCTAAATTGATACTCCAAACCATGCAGGTTTCTAGATCAAATTTGGTTCCTCTCAGTGCTTTATCTCCACTCTCCCTCAGGATGACGACACCAGGACTAAAATGAAAGTATTTTCATTTTTTTGGACCTTTTTTTTTTTAATTTTCTTCCTGTGATGACACGTAACGAAGGAGAAAGATGACTTCTGAGAACAACGACTTTATTCCGTAGTGGATCAAATAGGACACAAATTAATCATTAGGTGAGCAAAAGGGCCCTAAGCAATGGCACTAAACTCTCGAAAAAAATCAATTGTTTACTGTACCACAACATTGGAATCACTTAAAAAGTGTCCTAATGTCAAGCATTGCAATAAAGAAGATTCAATTTCTTGTCAATAAAATAAAGAAGCTCAATACGTCACCCAGTAAATGCAATTGTTTTCCTAGAATTTGGCAACAGAAAAAGGCAATAAATAGGACTAACAATGACCTTTTGCCCATGGCAACAACGATTTTGTAATTCATCGACTTTTTTCGTTTATTCCTAACAATTTTTTTTTCTCGACTTTTTCGCACATTTTCCAACTTTTTCTCATTTTTTCTACACTAACAAAAAAGTTCAGCAAAAATGGCAACTGGTTTCTTTTTTTTTCAAGGTCTACTAATCAGGAGCCAGGACATGGCAAGAATCTGCTTCTTAGGGATGGCAGGTTCAATTACCGGTGCTTGAAGGTAATGTAATGTATTATTTATTTTCCTCTATGTGTTGCTTGATATGGAAGGCAAAAATAGCCCCCCCCTCGAACGTGTTGTTGCCTATGTTTTGGAAAGTTTGTACGCAAATTTTTGTGTAAAATTGCGTGAATTTTTATGCAAATTTCCTGTCAATAAAGATCATGTTGATCTGCAAGTTTTGGCCGGTCTTAGTTTCTATGCTAGTAAAAATAAACGGGACAGAAACAACAAACCGAAACGTTTTTGGTTAACATAAGATCAACATATTTGGGGTGTTTTAAGCAACATAAAAATGACATAAAAATCCAACATATTTTGTCAGAGCCTAGTGATTATCATGGTCTTCAAAGCCATCATGGGTAACAAGGACCTTTTCCCCACCCGCTTGAGTCTAGTCGTTTTTGTGGTTTACGTAGGACTCTTCGTAGCTCGGGGTTTTGTTCTTTGACACATGGTCCATGGTTGACAGAACTTGATCAACTCGAAAAAAACATTAGTAAAGATGATGGGCATCTAATTTCGCAATATTTCCTTTCAGGTTTACTGGTAATAGCCTAAAAAAATGGAAACACCACATATACCTATTACACCATCGAGGCGGTTCTCCTAACGGAAGTTCTGAAACTCGCATTATCGATTTTTATTTCCTCAAAGAGTGAGTTAATGATTTAAAAAAATATTTTGGTGAACATTTTAAAACCACATGACTGTTTTTATCTTTTCATGTTCTCAGCCAAGCTCCAAATGTTGGAACTTCATTTCCGAATTCTACGATAACAAGTCCATGTTGGTCTTGTATATGGTGCCGGCTTTTCTATTCTGCCTTTACAATAACCTTGTATTTACAAACTTGGCAGCGTTTGACCAGACCACATTCTACATCTTCATGCAAATAAGGCTCCTTTTTACGGGTAATGTGTTTCAAGTAAGTGAAACAATGATCATCACGGTTGTCCAAAAAAGGCAAACTGCATTAGCAAATACTGCAAATTTAAATGCAACAAAGAGGGCAAAAAATGCAAAGGAATATGCAAAGAAATTCAAAAAATGTAGGTAACTCTTGTTCAATTCACATTATTGAAAAGAGCAAGTAGCAAAATAGTGGAACAACAAAATGACACGATAAACTAAATCGCATAATTGTGGTCAAAATGATTAAGCAAGTAGAGATGAAATATGAGGTGTATTGTTCTCAGAGAAGAAAAGAAGAATGATAGAACAGGAACTGGTTTAAATAATCAAGGTATAGAGGCTGGCACATATCATTTTATGTATATCTCTTCTTTCCCCTAAATTCAAGAGCATGTCAAAAAAAGGCGCACAAACTTTCTTTACAAGAACTCTACTCTACAAAATGATTATAGCAGGTTTTATATCTTACGTAAAGAGTACCACGCAGACAAAGCCAAAATGATTAAAGCATGCTAGGTTTCTAAACAAATTCTTAATACTTTATGCACTTTGACAAAGCAGCTTGTGTCATAGAAAAACTTTTATGCTTAAGTTGTGCATCAAGTGTCTTGTGGTTACAAGTAAGCACACCTTAGGAATGGAAATAAATCTTTCTTTCCCCAGATACTTTGGTCACAAAGTGAAAAAAGTATTTGAGGCAGTTTCTTTTTGAAGGCTCAAAAGACGTAATCTTGAATAGCGTTGTCCAAAAGCAAGATAATCACGCCACTCAGGAAAAAAGTCATTTAAAACAAAAAAGCAAATGATATGAGGTGGTAGAAAGGAATTTGTTTTGCATTTTTTCTCTGTTTTTTACATTTTCAAGGAACAAAGGTAAACTAAAGAGAAACACTCTTCACAACCTTCATGAAAATGTCAAAGTATAAAATAATGCAAATGAGTGGAAGAGTGAAAAATAATGCATTTGCATTTTTTGAATTACCCCGAATTGATCATAAACGACGGGCAAATTGATGTGACCATTGACATTTGCCATCGTTTTTTTCATTTAGATCATGTTCAAAAGATATTTGAGCGAAATGCAGTGGTACTCGTTATGTCTAGTCACACTAGGATGCGTGGTTCAGAAGTTGGATTATGCCACCATTTCCAAGCTCTTCGGTCCAGTGGATTTATCAATCCAAAACGTATTCTACAACAGCATCAGTTTTCTCCTGATTGTGGTTCAAGTATGTTTTGCCAATACGTATCAAAGGCAAGTCACTTGATTGGTACCAGTAAATAACAGATGTAATTCATTTTTCATAGCTGAGTTGTTCCGTCTGTGCCGGAGTCTACAACGAATATCTCATAAAAGGAAACTCAGGCAAGAACGTGCACTTAATGGTGCAAAATGTGTACATGTGCTTGGACTCTATTTTCTGGAATACGGTAGTCTTATCCTACCAAGGCCAGTTGATCACAGCCTTCAGCATGCCTTCTTTGGCGTCCATCGCACAAACCCTGGTGATCCTGATCATTGTCAATAACGCGTGTGCGGGCATTATTACTTCAATGTTTTTGATGAATCTCAACTCCATCGCAAAGGCCTTTGCAAGTGCCATTGAAATAGTCTTCACTGCCATGTTGAGCTATTTGCTTTTCGACATTCCCATTTATGTCAATACTGTGATATCAGTGATGATCTCGTCCTATGCCATTGTCGTGTATGCGAAAAACCCTGTCAAGAATCCCCCTGTTAAATCATATTTGCCCAATGCTGACAAGAGAGATACGAGTTTGAAAGAGAAGTTGCTGGAAAATACTCCGAGTGTGTAACAACTAGGGCCTTTCATGCGATGTTCTCATGGCTTTTTGAAGGTCAGCGCTACTGGTCACCACTCAGTTTGGCCTTTCTGGCACATTCTTTTCCGTTTGGTGCTACTTTTGAAGAATCATACCTCGGTAGACCTCATTTGGTCAATTTGGTCGGAAATGGCATAGCCCCAATATTCGTTCAATGTGGCATCTGGCATTCGAGAAAGCAAGTTTGTATTCTAGCTGTGTTGGGCATTGTCTATATTCATTGAACTAACTAAAGAAAAATGCCAATGATCGTTTCGTTGATTGCACGAATCAGTAAAATTAGAGGAGAATCAAGAATCCGTTTATCATAATTCATAACGTTAGCATTCAATTCATGAATTCAAAATAAATATAGAATGTTCTTACTCCCTCGCAAAATATGACCTACTTAATCGTCTCTGTCAGCAATAAATCGATCATTACCTTTGAAATTCCTCATCAGCGCTCTGGAGTTTGCTCCGGCATTCCTCGATATCCTAATTTGATTCGGCTCGCCAAACAGTCAACGTCCGGGTCAATTTCTCCTCCAACTTGGATAGTTCTGATATACTCGTTTTAATCTAAGAAAAGCCCGACTTATCCATGAGGTAGACTGTGTAAGTCCAAATATGTTGTAGCAAAGCCTCACCCTGTTTAAAGCATATGTCTCTTGCTCCCATTCCGCGATGAGAAGCGACCGTTCCATTTCGAGCTCGCGAATGTCATCCTCTTCTTTCATCTCCAAATCTGTCAAGCGTCTCTTCAAGGATGAAACCAACGTGATTTGAGACTCTTTCTCGACACGGAGGGTGGCTAGGGAGTTCTGGAAAGTCCATTGAATTGAATGAACTAATTATTCTCTTTGGCCCTCATAAGGATGAGTGTAAGTGATGATCTAGGCCATGATTGTTTCACCAAAGACATATTTCGCTCATACAGTTAAACAAACGGAATCGTCTTGACGGGTTATTCGCTTTATAGTTTTCTGTTTAATCCATCACAAGTTGAGAAACGCATCTAATGAATCCTCTGTTTATTTTTCCAGGGCTTGAATGATGGATTTTGAAAAGCCCAAGGCCTAAACTATTTTTTTGAGATATGGGGCTTATTAATGGAATCATAGTTTGATTGCTTCTACAAACAAAAAAAAAGGGAACATTCTTAGTTCCCAGTTGAATGTTCCCAGTTAATGAAGTTTCATAAATTGAACCTAACATAAATTGAATAATATTTCATTAATCATAATGCACATTTGAATTTCAGCACCATCAGCTCATTTCAAACTTGATGATCTGCAGACGATGCTGTATTTTTTTGTTTATGATTTATGGACATTCGGTTTAGTTTTTGCCGCCCAAAGTTGTGGAGCAAAACCTTGAAACAAAGCCAAAGTTTCTAATATATTTCATGAAGAATGCTTAAAAGTATTTCATCATCACGAGTCGGTTTTCTTTTCATTTATTGCGTTGTGCTACACCAACAATAAAACAGTCGGTAAATAAACCTGTTTTGAAGTGGAGAAATAACCAAACTATTATCGCGACGGCCTTTTTAAAATGTTCACGGAGTGTTTAACCGGGACAAAGAATGTCATATTGTTTGGTTTGTTGTGGAAGTACATTCAAATTAACCGGAATGAAGCCGTTATTTCCGAAAACCATCTGTAAGAGTATTCAGTTTAGATCCGGAAGATGTTTCTCTAACCGAGAAATGTGGGAGGTCCTTTAAAAGGACTCAAAAGAGATATAATCCTTGTTGTTTTGCTGATAAAGTGCCTTGATGTGTGATTTCTCTAAGAGAAAAAACGAAGCCAGCAAGTGAGTTTGTCTCGACTATGAAATCCATCCTCCTCAACCTACGCAGCTCTCTTGTATCATCAGTAGTGTACGCTATCAGAGGCGAGTTTTTTAAACGCTCGTACCTCTAAGTAGGGACTTTAAAGAGAGGAAACGACACGGCTTTCCCCTGACCGCCAACTTAGGACATTGCGTTGAATCAAAACAGTAAAACAGTAAGCAGATTTCCACAAATAATATTTTGAGCAAAAGAGTATTGACTGATTGTGTTTAGAGCAAATTCTTGCTTTATCAAGAAAACCTAATTATCACTTTTCAGTTGTTGTACTTTAGAACATGTTTAAAGTCATTTCAAGGATATTAACATGCATGGTTTTAAGCACATCCCATCAATGGTAACGAAAATGATATTAGTCACGTATTTTGTTCAATAACTATGCCAATAATTGACATTCAAAAATTTCAGCAGCAAAAGTTTAGGCCTTACTTGGCGGGAAAGGTTTGGTGATCACAAAAAAGTGGCGTTTCCTTGCTTTAGTGTCCTTGCTTTAAGTTAAGAGTTGGACGTTACCCAAAATGAGCATTCACCCATCACCTTGGTCAGTGTATTTTCATACCGTTTAACGTCCAAACCCCTAACTCCGCGATACGAGCTTTAAAAAACTGGCCTCAGCTACCCTATTCAAAGAGCAAAATCTCATTGCAGGTTTATGAGATTCACCTCTTGTGGCTAATTAAAATTCAGGCTCAACCTAGAAACGGGGGATCTCGCTGAGAGTCTTATTACCTGTATAATTTCCCGTTCCGGTGAAAATGCTCTAGCTGGCGATTTTCTGTTGCCATTGAGCATGGTGGTACCAATTAGAAGCCGGTTGGTGGCCTCTTGACTAGGCAAAGTCGGATGGTCATGAGATCCCTGTAAAGATCAGAATCCAAAATGAAATCAAACTTGATACAATAAATCTATTTGAAACACCCACCTGAGTTATGGGGCTGTTCGGATCTCGGTCATGTTTGGATTTAGGGGGGCGCCTTGGACCCGTAGATCCTGGAGAAATTCCTCCCGCCAAATTGACATAATCCGGAGGGAATCGCTTCCCCGAATTGGTGCCGTTGCTCACCATGGCCAGAATATCCTTCGCCTCCATATACAATTGCTCTTTGGTCTTATTGGTGGAGAATATTTCCTCTCCACCTCCTTGGCAGTCGTCCATGGTCATTTCTCGGACGGTCTCAGCACTGCTCGATCCAGACGGGGTTGTTTGACCACTTCCATTTTGAGTAAAAGTCCGGATTCGACTTCGAGGACTTTGTGGCATAGTAAGGTACGAATGATGAGGTTGTCCGCCACTTGGCAAAAAATTCACGTAGTGATGGTTGCCATTCATGTGGCGGGGCAGGCTTGAGACTTGGCCGCTCAAGTTTAAAGTATCGGAGGGGGAGGAAGACCCTGCAATCAAAATGAGGGCGTCGTTGTTCAAATCATCGGATGCGTTATTTCACATTGAACAGGTTTGATCCTGATCTTGGCACCTGCTTCCAACCTACCATTCGACAAGTTGGTGTGATAAGCATCAAAATTGAACACCCTTTGAAGTTCTGAATCTGGTGCAGTTAAGTAGGGTGAAGTGGGCTGGACTGGTCCTCCCACCCCTTTTGGACCAGGCGATGACATTCTCGATTCTCGTGGAAGTGAGCCGTTTGTTTTGATTCTGTCAAGTTGAATGAACAAAAAAAATCGATTATAGGCATATTATTGTACAAATATCATACTTCTGTATTTCTTGCCATTTTGAATGAAAGAACAAAGAACATGAGACTAATTTTATGATGAGACAAGCGTGAATTCATCTGTAACTTTCGAATGGTGCATAGTGGCCATCATTACAGAGACAAAGACACAACGCGGATTCGCGAAAGAACGAGTCATGCAAGAAATTAGACACAATCCCTCAGAATCCAGAGCTACTTCAAGGATGAAATCCGATTTTTCACTTAATTAGATCCAACACTAACACATATTCGACTGTCTTCGAAGTTTTATTTGTGTCGACTTGAATTCATTTTGAGTGCTCTTATCTACGAATTGACGTGCGATCTAAGTATGAAAAAATAACAGTAATCTTTTGAACAGGTGCCCTGGTTTTAATGAATTTATGACCACAGACCAACCACGGGATAGCTATGATCATTATTCCATGGGTGAAAGTCCCCTTAGGTTAAGATTTAAGCCACCAATGGCAAGGGCAGGCATCAACCTGTCTCCGAAAACCCCGAAGGAAATGAAATGTTACGTGTCTTTTTCCGCAAAATACAAGTCCAAGTTCAAGTCCATTTATCATGGGACGATTTGAAACATTGAGCAAGCACTAAGACAACCAGCTAAAAGGGCATCATGATCTATTGGCTCTTTTTAGGAGCGGAAATATAAATCTCCAAACTCCCTTCTTTCTTTCATTCATTAGCTCTTTTGACGACAGCAGGTGAAGAAATCTCGGGGATTTCCTGCCCGGAAACAAGTAATATGTGCTCACTACGTACTGTTGTTGCTATAGTATAGCATATTCGCCCGTGCCTTTGGATTCTTCTCCCTTATTATTTGAATCAAGCTACGCTCTATGGTCCATTCTAATTGGCTCCTCGAGTCGGAAACCGTAATGAAATTCTTAAGTGGCCGTTGTTGTTGTTGTTGTTCTTGATGCGAGGGCAAAACAAAGGGCACATCCACAGAATGGATCCATCTTACATTCTTGGCCGGAACCACTCTTCCTGTTGATATTAGTACGAGACTAAAAGGATCCGACCTGACTCGTTCGGCAAGGCCTACGAGCACCTTTCAAAATGAATTGAATTCCTTTAGGTCGATCTAAGAGTAAGCTAACCCAGCTAGGTCGCTTTTCTTTTGCCGCCATGAATATGATTGGATGCGGTTGTGGAGTTAAATACCTTTCATTGACTTCTGTTTGATGAACGATAGCCGAGTGTAACAACTGAAGGCCGGAAGACTTGGGAAAGATAGAGTCAGTGCAGAAACCCCGAGCGAACACTGTGGGACATCTTTCTTATAAAATAATCATTGAGGGTTTCCTACGAAGCTCAGGTCTGCCAGGACAACCAAGATGACCAAAGAATGCTTTAGATTTTTCGATTAGTCAAGAAGTTCAGAAAACCTGAGTGGCAAAGTGCTTCAATAGCCTGAAGACATCCAAGGGAAGAATATCATCAGGCCATGACTTGGAAGAAACGAGTTTGACGATTTTCTTCCAGAAAGAATCGTTATTGCTCCTACCGTAAATCCAGTAATCAAAAGTTGATCAGAAATTCACAGTGCACGGGTCTAGTAACTTTATGTCTTTATTCAATAACAGAGTCGGATAGGGGTCCTAATAAAAGCCTTATCTAAGTATGACTCTGTTTACTCTTGTCCTTTGCCTCAGATGGCTTGGGTTCTTATTCTTCGCAGCATTCGATATGAAGATTACGTTGACGGGGTGACTCCTCCGGCATTCGTTTGCTTATTGGCTTAACCGTATTCTCAGCTTTGCTTAATCAAATCCATCCCCATTTTTTATGTCCACCTATTATGGAACGGAAGAAAAACTTTGACATTTCTTCCTTAAAAAAAATTCAAAAACACTTCTGAGCACATGTTGCGTAAAGAGTGCAGATGGCGGTACATTGTTGGGTGACCTTTGATTCAGGGAAGTACTGTAGATATGACATCTTTTGAAACAGATGCTAATATTGATGACTAATCACAAATAGAGGTCAACAGAAAAATATTGGAAAATCATATTGGTCCCATATTGCTTCATTGATTGTGGAGCACCCAGTACCAAAATATGTAACACCTACGTACTATTGAAATATTGGGAAATTTGTCACGAAAAATTCGCATACCTCCTATAACGATCGATAGCTACGCTTTGAAGTGGGAAAGATAAGGTCTTTTGGACATGGAACCTCTTTAAGAGATTTGCCTTCATTCCCATCAAATGATTGCATTGAAAAGAGCTTTGAACAAGAAGCTCACTCCACTCTCAATGAGTGCATTTTTCTCTCATGTGGGATGTGAGGTTCCTCTTTTTCAATCACACGCACACACATGGTTGGGATCCTTGGTGCAAGATCTGCCGGTTTGCCAAGTTCTTCCTGGATATGCACTTGCATACCAAAAAATAAATCGGAGAGAAAATTGAAGTAGGCCCCAAAAATGTTGAAATTGCCACTTCCACATTTTCAAGGTGAGTTTTTTTGGAGTGAAAAAATGCCACTTGCACATATTCAAGGCGATTTTTTAGAGTAAAGAAATATGAGATTGAAACTAATCAGTTTCTTTTCAATAAGAGCGTTTGATCAAGAACCAATTCAAAACCCAGTCGTTCTGATGCTTGCAATCTCCATTTTTAATCACTTATCACAAGGTATGTAATGAAACGTATAAATGGGACTATTTTGTTTGATCTTGTGCTTCCAACACGAAAACGAACCACTCGAATGGAGGGATATTATGTATTTACAATTAACAATAAGCCCATAGATTAGCCCAGCCATTTATGATTGGCATCGACAGGAATTAATTGGCAAGACATTCTGGAATTGGCAGATCTCAGTGGAATCCTTGAAAGAATCCCAAATGATGATGACGAGTTCGAGCAATTCTTTGAATCGTTTTGTCTTCACCCCGAACAAAAACATCATCACATCCAAAATAAGATTCATGCAAGATTGCTTCCTCAATCCTCATCTTAAAATCCATGTCGTCTCCTGCTTCTGCTCAAGACGTTTGTACCACAAGGACCCTTTGGGAGCTACGGGACGCAAATTGAATGGCCATTCCGGAGATGCCCGTACTCAGAGTACACTCAGAAGAGAGTACGGACATGAGACGAGTGACACTTAGGTGGCTTCGAGAGGTCTTTGAAAATGGTAAATGGTAAAGGGCAAAGTGGGTAGTAGTAATTGATCCTCCTTCATCTGGTCCTCCACATGTACTAATGGTCACCCAAGGCATAATCCCATCTTGGCATAATTAGCCACCAACTGGGTGTAACATTTCGATGGGCACAATAGATGTCCCCTCCCCTCTTCAAACCATCGTAGATCGCTCAATCCTCCCTCAGATCTCGCTGGTAGTTGCAGTAGTACGTACGATCACCATTCCGCACCAGTCGGTAGTAGTCCTAGTAGCCATTCCCGAGGGTTTATTGGGATGTTCTCGAGTGGTGTGCTTCCGTCAATCTCAATTCAAAGATTTGATGGTTGATGGATATGATGGATCGCCAATTCGATCGAACAAGAGATTGGATGGTGTGAGGGCATGAACCAAATTTCAGCCCTTGTCCATCCGACCTCGCTTGATTGAGCTAGGTACGATGCTGATTCATGTTAAGTTGAAAAGAGGATAAATAAATCGGCAGAGAATCCCATCTCAGGGCCATGACATAGTAGATATTTACTTTTCAAAGCGAAGAGAAACAATGTGGGGCAAGGGCAAATAAATATTAGAGGTTGGAATGAAGGCCAAGACACAATAGGGCTTTGAACGATTAGATTGAGATGGTGGCCGGCTAGTCGAAGCTCATTTGTTTGCCCCATAAATTTTCCCCAATGGCTTAATGACCTGACATTGGGATTATTCACGTTGGTGCACTTTCTCGTATGCTTAAGAACTCAATTGAGAACTTTCGGGGTGTTTGTACCTATCAAAAAAATTGAAAATGACCCACTTCTGAAACGGCATTCCGCATGGCATGGAGTCTAAAAAAAACCTTTCACTCTACCGACTCCTACAGTGGAAGTGCATAAATCGTCGACATGAATGGCTGAGTGGGGAAAATTTCTCGTCATTTTTGGACCCATTCATGCATTTCAAGGGCCAGCCAGGTCTTCAATTGGATTCGAATTCGTAGGATGGTCAAAACTGCTCCATTACAAGAGTGAGAAGAAACACTTGAAAGTCACATTATCTTCGAAAGGGATGTCGATTTGCGTATATAACTCGGTTGTATCTGATGTCCAGGACGAACAAAGGCAATTCTGGGCTTTTGAGTGATACACAACCCTAATGGCTTGGGCACACAATTGAACATGTAATCTAGCCTTTTCCATAAAGGCAAGATGAATTGAAGAATAGATTTAGGTATGTGTGGCCATATAGACCCAGCCGACTGTGAATGCCAGTTCTGATGGAATTAGACCTCCTCAGACTCGGGTGGAGGAGTCTTTCAAGGATCTCAGGCAGTCAGAGGATTACAAATGAGCTCTTTGAGCGACTTAAATGCCTCAACCTTCTAACTAAATGCCGGCTCTTTCATTTTCAGGTGGTGGACGCATGTACTTAGAGGACTCAGATCAGAGAAGCTAACTCCCTCAATTCCATTCCAGATCAAGCAAGTAATCAAGCAAGCAGCCATGAGAGTATTTGATTTGCAGGACCAGGAGGAACTTGCAAAGGGGTCTGGTTATTCCGTTTGGCAAATCATGACTCTTTTATATAGGTTCCCAAATAACTTTGTTGCCTTGTCAAGACTGGCATTCGTGTGAGTATCCCATATTCAGGTCTCTGGCCAAATTTCAATTCAGCCATCATGCGTCTTGTGTCAATATTCGCTTGGCCTCTCTGACAGTTATGACTGGGCAGAATTTAATGGCAGAGGATTACATTCACTTTCTGGTTTGTTGTCAGATTCAATTGGATATTAAGAGGATAGGAAATGAACATCACGTGATGGGCAGACATTCATTCAATTCCCCTCGTCTCGTCTCCTTCGTCAAGGATGAAAGAAAATCAATTCAAATCCCACAGGAAATTCTATCACTCTCCCGCTGAGGGCTAAACACCAACTCTACCTACGAAGCATTGTACCGTGGACGAAAGTATAATCCGTGTTGTCTTTTTCTTGCATTACCATGTGGAAGGGTCTAGCCTATTTTTTCGGTGACTTACGTTATTACCGTCACGGTTGCGAGCCTTTCATCCTATTTGTGGATAGATCAAATAGGAAGTATCACAAACACTAGTCACTACATACTTGTATCGCCGGTTATATGCCGTATAGAACCGGCGCATAAATTGAGTCTCTACCAAGACGAATGGGATCAAAACGATCAGGCCTTCTGGTAAAAGAGAGACAATCAATTTCACGTTACATAGCTGTCGGCTTTTCAGTGTATTGAAATTCCGTGTCTCTTGATTGCTCGTCTCCAAGAATTTCCAACTATAGGCCGACGAACCCTCTACATAGAGAATCAGTTGAGCATGAGTGGACCAAGGCACATAACAAAGAAGATGTTGATTTGAAATAGAAATAGATATTCAGTCTTACCTGTTTGGAGTGACAGGACTGATGGAGGAAGGCGGCACTGTTGATGTTCCGTTCACGTTTGGGGAATTCACATGATGAGGAACGTTAGACAAACTTCCTCCTGTTATTGTTGTGATGACCTCAGCGTGCCCATTAGCCACGCCGCCACTGTTTTCACTTGTTCCATCTGTTTGCACTCCACCGCCGCCAAAGTTGTTTGGAACATTATTCATGCATGGCCTCGGTGGATCGGGGGCAAGTCTCCGAGCGGCGTCTTTCTTCGAACTTTGTCTCAATTGAACACTCATAGATGATCGAAACACCGAGGGCGAGGCAGGAGGGGGGGAGGGCGGAGGCAGATGCGACGGCCAGCCATCCGCGGCCTCCACGGCCTCCAACAGGACTTGTTGCTCGGCGTCAATCTGACGCTCATAATCGGCACAGAAATCGAGCAGCTCCTCCAGGTGAATACGGCCTTTGCGATCCAGACGGTGGGGGTGATGATATTGCTGCGATTCCTCCATGACTTGGGCACTTAAGTTCGACGAGGAGGAAAGCGGGGACGACGAAGACGTGGGCTGAAACGAGACAAGAAATAAAAATCCAGTTGGACGTCATTCATGCAGAATCGCTTCCTTGTTTTGTTTGGGAATGGGAACACTCAAGTTCACAACATTTGCACAAGTGGAGGTGGCCTTCCTTTGGTTTCTGGCTAGCATTAATTATAAAGAAACGAAAGAGAAAAACCTCGATGGGAAGGTCAATCGAGGATTTCAATTCCCACTATGCTGTTCTTTTCTCGGCCTCCTTCACGAGCCAATAGATCTTATCTCCACGTTTCAATTTCAGTGTTTGATGTTTCCTGGTCCTTGGAAATATGACTTTTGGAATGCCACCGTCTTCCGAATCCTCGAATTTGGGCGAATCAGAACAAAAGATCAATCACGAGAGCCCAGCCCAAATCGAACAGGGTGGATAACTTTTTGCACCTCTCTCACACACCACACATGTTCATCCTATTCCGAGCAAGAATCAAACTTGAATGTTCAGGCACATTAATTCGTTCCTATTCCAAAGAGAAGCTCGTACACGTAAACAATTAGGTGCGAATTCACCCGCTCTTTCAACGCCAATCACTGCAATCAATGGAAATTGAAAGCGCTTCACTCAATCGATCACCCTTTCTCATGCCAAACGGGGAATCAATCGGACAGATTATGCATTTTATATTGCATAACTGAGACGGCACAATGTTGAACGATATGTGCGGGTATATTCATAGTCCGGCAATTTTTCACAAGTATGTATATGGATTTGTTTTCGCGCCAACGCAAACCACAACCCGCAAAATAATAGAGATGATTTTCTAACACTGGCATTTTCAAGAGGTGGTTGCTTGTGGTGTGACATTTTCACGGTTCTTTCACGCTCTTTCGCACGAATACATATCCAGGCATTCAACTCAGTTTTAGACTTGCATTGCCTCTCAACTACGACAGATCCACGGAGAAGGGCTCTGTTTACGCAGTTCAAGAAGTTGAAATGGCAACTAAACGCCTTGGTCACGTAACTAATCGGTCATTTCCTCAGGCAATCAATCAAGTTTAGGGACGACCACAGAAAGTGGGTGGAAAAACTCGCCCATTGAGCTAGGACAGATTGAGCCATACTGGCCAGCCATATGGGCACAATTTGGTTCATAGTCTACAACATTGTCTTTTCGGCATGTTCGAGATGGTTTGTTCGGAATCCGAATTTGAGATCTTGAGAATCTCGACAATTGCCTTTGCCGGCTCGAAAAAAACCGAACGCCATAAAATCCAACCACGCATGGACGGTTGGCGAGAGCCAGTCAAACAGCCACCAAATTGGTCGTGTAAACCCGATAGAACTTTGTTTCGAGTGTCGCACAAATGAGATGGGAGATCAAGATTGGCAAACAGGCAAAATTAATCCAAGCTGGGAAAAAAACTCGTTTAGAGAACATGCATCAACATAACTCACAACTTACAGATTGATAAAAACAGCCTCAAACCCGTTTTCGCGGTGCACTATGCCGCTCTTCTTTGCGGGGAAAACAAGGTTGAAACTTCCAAAAAAAACCGCTCTAAATCACAGGAAAATGAGATTTTCAACCGTCGGCATTGGTTCAAGAGATCACTGGCATTGTTGCTCAGTAGGCTATACATTCACCACGAGATACCATTCAGCAACCACACTAGAAGGGGACACACGTTGAAGAAGACGAAGTAGTATGCATAGAGCTTGCAATCTAGTGCAACAACATCGGCCCCAACCAAGAGTACTATAAAGCACCTAACGACTCTCTGGCACTCACTCACTTGTATAGACACTCGTCACTCGTTCACAAGAGCACATTCAATACACGGGAATGAGAAAGAGAGCGAATTGACGAGCGGACAACGTACAGCAAGTACGAGTACGTACTGAACGTCTGCAGACAAGGAACGAGGGAGAACTTCTGCTCTGGAGCTCCCAACGACAACTGACAAAAGTTGTTCGTTTGGGGACGCGGTAGCAGCATCGAGCTCAACTTGGATTAGAATGGACCGGGACAGGGTAGCAAATGTATGAACAATCCAGAGGTTCACTTTTCACCCTGGTACATGCGTACAAGAGTAGGGAAGAAAAAAGACCAGCTGCAAGCTCCATTGCCATCTATCCATTGGAGAGACTGACTTGGACGGAGCAATGGGAACCAGGCAACGAAATATAAGCATGCGTTTAAACCAACCAAATTCGATGCGTGATGTAGTTTTGACCCCACTCTCAAAAAGGGGCGTAGAAAATGGTTAAGTTGGATAATGGATAATTTCATTGTTTTGAAAACAACATGCCGGATTATTTAGGTATTAGTAACTGGAGCCCAAGTCAGGAGCATGTCCAATCAAAGTGCTGAAGAGGCAAGAATATCTGATTCCAAATTTGGCTGGTGTTGAAAGGGCGAGTTGTGGTGTGATTCTCATACGTTTGATTAGATCAACCCAAATAAAAAAAGAGAGTGAGGCTCAAATTAACCCTCCAACCCTAAGCTGTTCTCATGCCATCCAGAGGAGCTACTTTACTTGCACAAATAGTGCAGTGTATATTCACCGGATCGAGTAAACATGAAACAGAGAGGATGGGCGTAAGCACCATTAGCTCTTTGACAAAAACCGCATATTATGCTCTGTACAACACGTAAGTAAGAAAGGGACTGTATGGCTTAGTGAATTCCGTCCGTCCCCCCTCGTCAAGATCTTGGCCAAGCGGCTAATGGCGGTGCTTTTTTTACATACAGGTGTGAGATGGGCCAATGATGATACCATCTTGGCCATGACATGGATTCTAGAACCAGCCATCATCACTAATGTGGGTTGGTTTGTCGATCTGCATCAAATTGAGCCAGCAAAGCCTTCCTAATCGGTTTTGGACCAAAAAACCGTAACCGCTTTGACTTGACACCCACTTGATATTCAGTCTCTCAGTCTCCCTTATTAGTAAGTTTGGCCCGAGGATAGCTATTGATTATCCGAGGGAGGCTTTACAGCTGGATCAATAGAAGACAATCATTGCCGGATCTGAACGGTCAAACGCATCTGCCAAAATGGGAGCCACAAACACTAACCAAGAGTTAGCGGCATAAATCCAGACTATTGTACATACACATCGTTTCGAATGATTACCAGCATTGTTTATCCTTACCATATGTAGATTACAGAAGCAATGGATTGCAAATGAACATTTAGTTGAATACCGCCGTCATTGGAGCTTCATGTCTATTTTTAACACTTGGTTAGAACTAGAGTAGATTGCATGTGGTGGAATCATTTTTTCCACACGTTGCGCACGAGGCTCTAATTTGGAGTACTGGGCATAGCTTTTTCAGCTAACTTGTGGTCGGTAGGAATTAAATTTGAGGGAAAATGGCAGAACAAGCATGTGATGATTGCAAACTAGCCTCTTAGAGTAATGGTCTGCTTTTCATCTAAATTGGTTGATTAAATTGTCTTCATTTTTGGTAACAATTGTAATCTGATGTTACACGTGTGCTCTTTTTTTTCTCAGGACATAAATTTTACGCCATCAAACTCCAGGATTCTCTCTCGGATAAATCTCACACGCTATATCATCCAAAATCTGCATTGCAACAAACAAGATCCATCTGATTCGAAGTTTAAATTTTTTTTTTTAACCACAATGTTTGAGATTCTCACAAAATTGCCCAGTCCAGTTAGTGTACTGATGTTAGAGGGTTAGGGAATCGGAATTTAATGCTTCCTTTTTGCTCATTCACTTTCAAGACATATCATTAGAAAACCAAACCTTGATAAAATGGCCAAGGGATAAAGATTACCAAATACATATACTCCCATCTACATAAGGTAAATGTCATATTCTTTATCATCTGATGGTTCGAGACATTGCAAGTAATCACAAATGACTCGAATTGTTCCATGTGCGTTATGTGTGTTTGTTTTTGTCTAAATTTTCAATTTTTTAGCTTTTCTCTTTGAACCCTCCGCATTTCAGACCTGACTAAATCCACTGCAAATTAAGCTCACTTCATTTTTTATTCTTAGGCTCCATAATATGCAAAAACTCTTTTAAGAGTTTTTTGAACGCTCTTGCTTCGCATTTAAGGCTTGGAAGTTGTCAGAGTTGTTCAACACATGCCAATGCACTTTTTTCATTTTCCCGATTTTTTTCTTTTTTTTTCATCGGTTTTTTTCCGATTTGTCGCCAAAAAAGGAATGGAATCCCCGGTAAAAGAAATTAAAAGACATGAATTGCCCACGGGATGGTGGGCAAGGTCAAGCACGGTAAAATATTTAAGCCTGCAATGAACAAAAATTGTCAGATCGAGATGGGCCTTGTACGTAGGCCTGGTCTTGGAATTTGGTTCAAAAACTGATCCAAATCGGCTTTAAAAGATGGCATTCAATCATCTAAGAAGTAGAATCGTCTACGGTAGGAGGGTAAAGGATTATATTGGCTAGGAGCTCTATATAGAATGAACGAGGATTTCATGGTTTTGATTAGTCTAATTTCATTATATAAGCCCCTACGGTCATTCTCGTTAAAATATATTCCCGGATTCGGAGGTGGTTTGTCAATGCTTTTAAGAACATTTCAAATAGGAAATATTCTATGTGTTCGTTGAGTATTGTTACGTCCTAGCTGTTTTAGCCTCTCCCAATAGAAGGTTACGCATGTCAGATATCCTACGGGAAAAACTTCGTAGGACCATCTCTACTCTTTGAGTTCCTGCATAGCCCACTGGTGCCCAAACAGGAGTTGCATACTCCCGATGGGGTTGAACAATAGATTTGAAAAGAGTCAGCATAGTCGTTGAATCGCGGGATTTAAATGTTCGGTAAATCCATCCGCATGTTTGAAAGGACTTCGCTACCTTGACTGAAATGTACTCATCGAATTTTCTAGTATCCAGAATGATCACCCCCCAGATCTGACCCAACTTGTTGAATGGGGTTTCCCCTCTGTCTACGTACCTTAAACCTGCGGGGACATTACTGAATGATATAAGACTAAATTTAATACCATTAAAAGCCATATCATTTGCCGATACCCATTTATATATAGTTTTCAAATCGTCCCCTAACCTCGAAGTGCAATCATCTGTTCTTCCATAGACCAACTTGGTGTCGTCTGCGTAACAAGACTCAGTGGAGCTTGTTGCTAGATGTTGTTTTAGCCACTCTAATACATTGTTTACCCTCTGTTAAAAACCCTTTTATGAAATTTAACACCTTCCCCGTGAACACCGTTTGAAACTAAACGCTAGAGTAGGAGCCCGTGGTCCACTTTGTCGAAAGCCTTCCTAAAATCTAGATATACTGATACATGAACCAAGTCATGAGTTTGTAATTTTGATATAATATTGTCGATATGCCGAATCAGTTGCGTAATGGTAATGTGACGCGAGCGGATCCCGTGTTGCCCCGAGGGTATAATGTCATTGCTATCCAAATCTTATATCAGCTTAGCCTTCATGATTTATTCAAGTAACTTGACAATACTGGACGATTGGTCGACAATTGGCTGGGTTGGATTAGTCACCCCGTTTGAAAATTTTCTTCATTAGCATTTGTCACTGATTTGATTCAAAAATCTACCCTTTTTTATCTATTTTGCTTTCTTTTTTTCTTGGAAGCAGTTAAAAACAAAAGTTAAAAACATTACAAACGACTTCTTGTCTTTTGCCCTATTAGGTGCTTTTGCTTGCTTCTCGTCTTTTTCCTTTTTCTACAAACTTTATTATCTCGCTTTTTCCACAAACTTTGAAGATTACGTCTCTTTCTTTTTCATTATTTTTTATTTCTTACTACATAGAAAATATCAAATATCAAGTAAAGTATTTGGAAGTTGGTTCTTGACTAAAGCACCAACTTGTTGTTCTGTTCTGTAGTAAAAATCATTAAAGTTTTGCTATGACGCAAGCTGTTTTCGTTCAGAGTAAATTTTCAGTAACTTAGCCCACTGCACTGTTTAGCCTGCCGTCTCCAATATAATTTAGGTGAGAAATAAAGCACGCTATCACGATTTTGTAAAATAGAGGGCATATAATGAAAGTATATGCACCCTTTTCCAGGTTTTTCTCCAATTTTGCCTACTTCCATTTCTTGCTCTTCCATATTTTGTTTTACTATTCTATTTCAAAAAGTAAAGAGACCGAAAGACATCTGCATTTTTCATTTCCTTTGTATTTTTTGCCCTGTT
This sequence comes from Tigriopus californicus, assembly GCF_007210705.1. Classification (NCBI taxonomy): domain Eukaryota; kingdom Metazoa; phylum Arthropoda; class Copepoda; order Harpacticoida; family Harpacticidae; genus Tigriopus; species Tigriopus californicus. The sequence goes on along the minus strand of NC_081450.1, from coordinate 6,478,778 downwards.
AATTGCAATTTTAAGTCAATCTTTTAACAACCTTGGACGCTACCCACAATGAGCAACCACCGCGAACATTGGTAGGAGTATTTTCATGCTGGATAAGTTCCAAGCGCCTATCTCCACGAAGTAAGAACTCTGAAGAACTCGTCCCGGGTGTTTGTTGCAACGGAGATTTAACTTGTAAGATAACATGCATTTTGAACGGGACCATTACAGTCCTTGGGTCTTTAGATGTGAATCAAATTACCATACACGTAATATCAATGCATGAAAGGTATATCGGTAATTCATGAAGCTTGCTGGTTTCAAAATCATGCAACCCAACACCGCATTATTTTAAACTTAAAGGATGGCAACCAATTTTTAGTCGTTAGTTGATAAAATATCTTTAACGCAGTAATGTCACATAAGTGGTATTGAACTGGTACAGGAATGCCATCAATTGACCAATAAATGTGGTAATGTCCAGGAAACCAAGAAATACACTCAATTGCACCATTCTTCCCGCCACATTAAGACACGATGCTAAAATGTGGGGTTAATACAGTATATGTTTATTAAGTTCTCTACACATATTTCAGTTTGAATAGCATTTTAACTTGCCAAGTCTCGTTCCTTGATTTCGGATGTGTGCCAGTTCAATTCTCAGAACATAAAGTCACGTAGTCCTCGATGTAACCACACAATGACGAACCGCACCGTAGAACTAGTGCTCTCAACCTGTTTCATGGTTCAAGTTTGAGAGGTATTTGGAGAAGCCCTCTTGTTTGGGTCAAACCATGTAGGTGCAAAAGTCAGAACGACGAGTGGAAATGCGTTACTCCATTCAAAAGCGAGGTTGAAAGATATGAAACTCTTTTGTCTTTTTAGAGTATGGTCGATCAAGATTATTGCTTCGTTTCCTCTAAGTCAATGTCAACTGAGGGAATCAGTCCAAAGACAAACAATGCCAAGAAACATGATTTGTTGAGGATACGCTTTACTGGAAACACTTTGAGTTTAAGCCTATATATATAACAATCTTGGTTTTAGCCCTTCTATGTTGGAGACAGGAATTTTCCTTCCACAGTATCTTTTAATGTTTTTGCTTGATGGCCTCATAACGGTTATCTTGAAGGACCACCTGTTTCCCAGATATATCTTTACTCCATTTCTACGAATTTGTCAAAAAGAAAGAAAAATGTAATTCTGGCTAACAAACAAAGTTCTGTTTATTTTTTGGAGGGCTCCCATGTTGGTTTTTGGAAGCTACTGATCGTTAAGCATGAGGGAAAATATTAAAAAAATGTCCGAGACCCGAGCCCGTTTTTTTTAAAGGCAAGGAGTGAATCTAAGATCGAGAAAAGATCCAACATATGCAGTGTAGTACGAGCTTTTCTCGATCTAAGATTCACCCCATGGCTTAAAAAAATGGGCTCCGATCACTCAAGAGCTTAGTCAAAGAGTTTAAATCACGGAACAGGTGCTCAAAAAATCACGAACACTCGTTTCCTATTTCGAATTGGCCGGGCCATTTCCTACTTTTCAAGAGGTGGATGAATAATAGACGAATAGAGAACAATGATTAATGGTGTTTTGAAACGATTCCTCACATCTTTGAAGCCTGGATGACCAATAGCTTCTCGCTTGTGGGTGGAAGTCAATGTGATTACAAAATTTGAAAGATTATAGGCATTCAGTTTGGCTTCTTCCCCTTACCACCCAATATCTTGAATTAGTAAACCACAGCAGTCGTTTCAGAAGGTCATCTTCGTTAGAGGAGCCAAAGTTGGGGGCTCTGATGACTTGTTTTGAGAACAGGGAATCATTGAAATCGACATCCTTTGGTCCGTATCATTGGGATTGGTCTTTCGCCAGGGTGTGCACTAATGTGTAATTAGTGCCATTGTGAAAATGGTTGAAATTAAAAAATCACGAGATCCAGAGCAAAGCAAAGGTGGAGTGAACCGATGACGGTTGTGATATTACGGTGAGGGTTTCAATCAATGTCACAAGTCAATGTAAAGGTGGAGGAGTCTGGACTCCCGCATCCCACTCTCTGCAAAGAAGTACATATAATGCAATACTCGTACTAGCAATCCATTCATTACCAGAACATTGGGGAGAGTATCTAATCCATCTCGTTCACCCCCAACCCCTACTCTCAAGTCTCAAGTCATTTTCAGTCAGATTGAAAAGTGGGATGAGATTTCACTTGGACAGACATCCTTTCATTGACTAGCTCTTCGAGTACCTGAAGTCAGGGAACAAAGCCAGAAGATCTTCATAATGAATGACTTGCATCACCACAACTCAATTAGACAAAGGCCAGTGTAATTAGGGAAAACAAAGAAATCAGTTCACTTTCCCTGGGATTCCGGTCAATTCATCAACATGCCAGCATTTGTCGACGATTTCACTCGCGTGAATTGAAGTTATGCTCTACAACGAGTGCTGTCAAATCTGAGAAAGTAGGGTAAGCTATTCGTCAGAGCCATGTGTAAGTTTGTCACCATCTTGGTGAACACAAACGAAGCAGAGCAGAGCTGATCCATTGAGAAACACTTTTTTTCATAGGATCATACCGTTTTTGTCGGCTGTTTTTGTCGGTCGTTTTAAACCCCGGTAGTTCTAAACTAGTTGTGCTGAAAACTAATTTCAGAGGGATCAGCTTAGAACTTAGGAAAAATCAATCTAAGAGGCTTTTTATGGATGCCATTGCATGTCGAGATGTCATAAAAAGTGCATCAAAAAGTATGGGTTAACTAGTTTTGCGTGTCTAAATCATGTCTAAATCTTCTACTTAGGTACTTACAAATCCGCTTTCAAATTCTTTTTTTTTTGCAAAACAAGTCAAGTTTTATAGCGAAATGTTCAAGTCAAGTTTTCATTTGGCTACCACATCTGTATTGTTAGCACAGATCGAAAGTTCGACATCATTTTGAATGCATATTTATACATAAAGATAGCGACGGACCCAACAAAATATACCAAATAGAACAGCTGTTTTCTAGAGCACGTTACTTTTTGATCAACATCAAATCAACTTCTTGTAAGCCCACGTTTTACGGGGAGATATTAATTACCAATTTCGTTACATTTGCTATTTTACGCCCCTAGGGGTTGAACAAAATGACTGAAACTTACGCAACTTCTAGTAAGTAAGGCCCAACAAGAGCAGAGTAGGCAAAACCTCCAAATAGTGGCCGTTTTATGAATGAGCAGATGTAATATTAAAAACATGAACGTGTTTGTTGTAGTACTGTGATCATTAGCCAAAGTAACTTCTTGTTTAGTAATATAATATTTTCCCTTAGATGAGGCCACCTGACGGAGGAAAGAACCCCAATTGAAAAAATTCCAGTTTTTATAAATTTCATAATCAATTACCTAGTGCTGGGGTTACTTTCCCAATAGCGGGTAACAAGTCTGCAACTTTTCATACTTCCCAATAAACTAGAATTTCAAGAGGCATGAGAATTCCACTTTCTACATGTAAGAAGATTCATTGAACGTTGAAGAGGATACTAATACATTTTGACCGCAAGGTCCTCACCCCATCGAAGGAGCGCGCCACTTTGTATTTTACGTAATCCTGCTCATTTTAAAATTCAAAGGCAAGTTTGACATCTCCAACAATGCGAGCGAGTCTTATAAATAGCTACAGATAGGTTAAAGTCAACGTAGAAGGATATTGGTAAATCCCTGCCTGCCTTAATAGATCCGGTCGACTCTGTCAAAAAAAAAAATCTTTAAAAAATCACGAAAGAAATCATGGTCGGTTCATTTGTCAAGCCTCACATTTTCTACCTCTTACAAGCAGTGGCTTTCGATGTTTATCCGGCATTAAATCAATTGAAGAACAGAAGGCCAATCACATAGCTTATCAGCTAAGGAAAGATAAACAGCTCTACCCATTACTTAGTTAGCACACTGCTATCAGAGGTCGAGAGCATTACATTCACAGTGTTGCTCTGACATCAAATATTGACGAATGTTTGTCAGGGTCCCGTATTTTACAGATCATTTGATGAATTTGGCCACTTGATTCTTACTTATTGATTGGGCTTTACGGTGAAGTGTAAATCAATAATCGCATGTCTTACTTGTTCAAAGAATTGACGTTTCAACTTCTCGATGCCTCGATTATGGCCACTCTTGGCATCGTCTTCGGTGTTGGCACTCTTCTCCAGAACTTTTTGTTGTTGTTGTTGTTGTTGTTGTTGTTGTTGTTGTTGTTGCTGCTGTTGTCGTTGCACAGCTTCCTTTTTCTGGGCAGGGCTTTTGGTTCTCGGAGGAGGAATTGGCCTTTCAGTCTTGTTGGAGCACGATCTTGCACGATTATCTTTTCTGGGAGGTCTTTTAGGAGGCAATCCGGGTTCAGGGGAATCTCCACTTGAGTTTCGGCCACTATCACAACTCGCCGTCAATTTTGGTGATGAGGATTCCCAACTCTGACCTTGAGACCTCTCCATGGAATTGCGATGCACAAGCACGGGGGATTTGGGAACTTGTATTTCACTCGAGCTAATCCGAACTAAAGATACGTTGGAAAAGGCCAAGTCAGAAGAGGTCACGGATTTGGATCGAGTTATTGAACCCACGTCCACTTTGGTCCTCTTCGAATTTGAAGCCGATCGTGAACGAACACCATCTTTATAGAACCATAACTGATTTTCAAGGCTCTCCGTAGACTCACTTTGGCGAGAGTCTCTAGCAAATTTCTCAAATTTGCTCACTCTCCCCGCTATATTTATGCCTTTGGAGACGATCTTAGCCTCAGAAACGCCAGCTGATGGGCCTTGAGATTCGTTTTGGGGCGGTAAAGGAGGCCTTCCTAATTTGGCACGAGCCCCATCCATGGACGATGTCAAGAAGAAATACTCCGGGTTGTTCATGCCTCCAAAGTCTGAAAATAATAACGAAATAACGATTGGGCAAATGTTCAGTTTGTTATCGTGGTGACCCACTTTATCTCACATTCTACCCGAAGCAAGTTTGGTTGGCCTCAAAATCCCCTCTTGAACAAATGTTCAAAACCCTTGAGGTTTGGCTATCTGTGGCTAATAAGCTCCTTTTTACATCTGTTTGCCACATTTGGAGGAGACCGTGCCCAAAACTTGGATAAAAGAACCCAATAAAGTATGTGGAACCGGATTGACACTCCGATACTTTTGAAACACGAGCCTAGAAAGGGTGAGAACTAAGAAGCGAATCAGCGTGAAAAGACCCGGGTTGGGTTCCGCTTTGGAAAGAGCCACCAGGATCAACAGGCAGCTTGAGGCCAGTGAATTTAAATGCAAAAACTCTGTCGGAAAAGGAGTGTGAAGAAATTGGGAGCCAGATGTTCATTTCTTTCTAGCACAATTTAACATGCATGGCAGACAAAGAACAAACCAGGCGCTACAAAATACAAAAATGTTAAGCACCTTCATCTTGGCAGGTAAATTGTCAACATTTGGCTGGAATAAGTGAGTAGAATTTCCTCCTCCAAAACCCCAAGATTTGGACCTGGATGGGTGCACTTTGAAACGTGGGAGGTACGGCCATTTCATACCAATCATGTCTTGAGGCCAAATTTGTATTTGCATAAAGATATCGACGGGGGATTCATGAAGATTGAGGAACTCAGCGAGATGACCTTTGGCTTGGGCAACCCTTTGATCACGAATCAATTACGCAACGGGAAATGCTTTTTTGTAAATCTCAGGAAGGATTGTAACATTTGAGGCAATTGCTTACATTCTTGTGTACGACTGGAATCCAAATGAAGCTATTCAGTTCATCTAAGTTTCGGTACTACCGTGAACTTTTTATCTTTCCCCTGTTAACGTTCAGATCTTGAGATAATAATATTCATCCAATCATGTATCTGAGGGCTTATAATTCACCTCAAATTTCTAGCTTTGCCTGTGCTCTCAGATCTTAAATATCACATTGGCGCTAACGTTGTCCTGTCAATAAGCTCATCATCATTCGTTGACAGTCCGGAAGCATAAGTAAGAAGCAATTGGTTGCTGAAGCTATTGAAGGAAACTCTGAAAACCAGACTTGGAGACCGTGTATTTCCTGGAAGTGAGCTTGTTCAAGAACTTGATGTGGTTGAAGAAGACGATGACGTCCAATTCATCCTATTGACGCAAGAAATGTCTTGAGAACCTGCCTCTGGCACTAAAAACCGTGATTTGGCACATCCCAAAGTGACTGTGTCATTGGGACATGCATTCCCCACCTGACTCTGGGAAGCTTTCAAAATGACCGCCTTGATTGGGGATTTATGATTCGTTTCAACGATTTGCCTGCCGTGATGACCATTCCCCTAAATGGCCATTCAAGATGTCAAATCAATACCTTTGGACATGTGCATCTACAATTCTTACTACATCGGATGCTACTACTACTGTACATGTATAACAACTACTCGTGCTACTGAAAGCATCAGCCACCATCCACCTATACCGTACATACATGCACAGCCGGCATACATGGGTACGTACGAGCTTGGGTGCCATGTGGGTTGTAAATTCCAAACTGAGAGAGATTGCCAGTTTCTGATAGCTGCTCATCATTCCTCTCACGACCAGTATTGTCTCCTTTAGAGGATCTCATAGTAAGGAAGAAGATAAACAAGAGAAATGGAAGAAAAATTTCGCCCTTAGCAGGTACTAGACCAACAATCTACTCACGCCCATTCTCGATTACACGTACTAACCAACGCATTGACTCTCTCTGGAACGAACACTTGAACAGCATTATCACAATCGTCATCCCCGTGTTCTCTCTTTCACTTCTCGCCCGATTGCCATGAAGTTCGTGGGCATCAAAGTTCAGGAATTTCAGAGAACCCCTTCAAAACCAAGCCATGAAATGGACATTAGATTTCACTTGCAACAAAATTGATCAGAACCGATTTCATCTCGGATGGATCATTCTGTGCGAGCTTCATCTTCACACGCATTTCGAGCTGATCACATGTTTCAGAAAAGGAAGAAATCTCTCGCCGTTCATTGACGAGAGTTCAAGTTAAAAGCAGTGCAAAATGAGAGGAAGTTCGGCGGAACCCCTCTTTCGCTAGATAAATGTTGGATGATCCATATAAAGGCTTGCTATTACTCACCGAACTCTCAGGTGCCCACTACCAGCCAGGGGGCATTAATGGGCTCACGTTTCAGGTAATCTAGGTTAAGCTTGAAATCCTTCGCAAGGCGGAGAATTGAGTTTTAATAGAATAGGTTACATCACTCCCTGCTTCCAGCAATGGCCAGTTCTGTTATCTTTATTTTCAGATTGATGGTCACCAACATTAGTACTCGTGCAATAAGATCGCGTGAATGAAACAACCGTAGAAAAGGTATTGCCCTACAACTTTAGTATTGTCGAACCTCATTTGCAAACCTATCCAATAAAGGGTTCGTAGCTCGACATGTACACTCGCTCGTTGAAGTGCCAGGAATTTCTAGTTCAGTCAGGAACAAGAAACAAGAACATGCCAGATGTGTTTTGAAAACACCGATTTCATCCCGGCAAACTAGGAGCAAACACTGAATTGGAAGCTGAATATATTACGACCCAGTCAATCTCTGGACTCGGGACTCGGTTTGGGTGGGGTGAGGGGGTATATACTAAATGGTGAAAGCAGTTGGACAAAAGATGTCTTTATCTGTCCTAAACACACCCACCGGAGAGGAAAAATTAAATTTCAAGAGCTGGTAGAAACGAAATACTTCGTCTCGTTTTCTAGACTAATTGGCCAGAAGGTAGAAAAACTCCTAGGATAGATGCGAATATATGATAGTGATGCCTCTATACGTGCATATTTGCTTGTTTTTTGTCGCCAATTCCAGATCAAAAAAGTGACAAAAGATAACAAGGGATAAGGCGTTTCTCAATGAGGGATAAATACAAAGAAAGACTTGAGCAATTGTCTAACAGCCTTGTAGCCTTGAAAGAAAATTGACAAATATAAATCTGATTTGACTCCAACTGTTCTTGGCTATGGCAAATATGCAAAACTAATGCAAGACTTTCCGAACCAGCCCATCGCATTAGCATGAAAATACGAAATTCGCTGGGTGGATAGGAATGATGCTGAGTTATGGGTTCATGTCTAGGCCAATCATGTCTTCATTCATTGGGTTAGATGGATTCGTGTGAGCAACTTACTATTGGCTGTGATCTTCATTGATCAGGTTAGATGGATTCATGTGAGAAACTCACGATTGGCTGTGATCTTTAGGTTGGATTTGGATACAAAATACACTGTCGCCTTGTTGAACTAGGCATGGCGCGTTCAACCGACTGATCGAAAAGAGCATCACATACGGCGAAAAAGTAATGACGGTAAATCACATATTTTTCAAATTCTCTCACGGCTCACTCCAAAGCTCAGGGGTCTACCAAGGTATCAGTTTTGTTTTGGAATTGAACGGAATGACCTGTCATGACTTCAGCTCCTCAAGGGCTCATCACACACTCAATACTGCGGGTTCACCTGCTCATGAGCAAAACTCGCCGCCACCAGGGATGCCGTCTCCACCCGAAACATTCAAGCAAACAAGCTGGAAACGTCCTCTGAGACTTCATTTCAAAGTGGTTGTCTCCCCATGGATGTTTTTCGCTCAGTGGTAGTCAGACTTATTATCGGTCCTGCTCTTGGCAATCCTGAGCGTAATCAGGGATGCTGAGATCATTCTCTACCGGGAAGAAGTCGGAGCGCTCCTCAAGTACATCAACGAGCACCTTCTCCTCCAGATTTTTGTTTTCAATGACGTCGTCCATCGCGCTCTCTCCGTTGAAAGTGCAGTGGTGATAGAGTAGTACCCTTGTAGAAGCTCACAAGGAAGACGAAAATGAGACCAAGAAGTAACGCTACCAGATCCCAATATCCACAGCGAACGAACAAGTCTTTCATGGATGCGACGTAGTTCTATCCCAATGGAGCCATTTTCCACTACCAATCGTTCGGATAGATGTGTCAGCTTTGGTCGGAGTTAATCAAAAGTACGAAAATAGCCTGGATCGGGTTGGGAACATCATGCCAACTCTTTGGCAACTCTTAGCTGCGATTTCATCGGCACAGCTTTGGCTAAAAATTATTAGATGTATACTGTTACTAAGATTGATACGTTTTAGAATGCTATTATTGGTAGCAGGACTGCGTTATTTCTTTGTTGGCAATTGGGCTTAAAATTATGTCCAAGCCAAGCGCGAGAGTTTGATCAAAGATGAAGTTTGAAAAAGATAAGCAAAACGGTCTTGCCTCCTTGAATTACAATCAATTCATATGGATAACCAACCGTACTCGCACTGTTTGGTTTGTAGGTCACATTGTGAGTTCATTCTTGCTTGTATATTAGGATTTGGTACGTAAATTAAACATCCCAAAAATTGATGAAAGAGAAAACCAAGTGTCAACATGGTGCGAAAATCGACCTGGCAAAATTTGAACAAGAACGGGGATTGTTACAGAATGAGAACCGCTGGAAGGGTGGGGTTGTCGCACAAATATCCTGGAACGTTTCTTTGACGACGTAGGGGAATAAGATTTTTATGAAAGCATGGTTCTAAGTATATTTTTGAATGTAGGGGCGGCTTTACACCAGTATGGAAAACCGAGATTGAATCCGATTTGAGGGATGAAGTAGGAATGGTGCTGGGACGAGCTTTTCTCAATATAAGTCTTTCTGTTCGACCTAAGTACAATGAAAGACTGAAGCCCTCTGCTAGACTCAAGTTTTCTGCCGGACTCGCCCCAGCACCACTCCTATTTCAATCCTCAAACCGGATTCAACCTTGCTTTTCCATCCTAACGTAAATCCGCCCTAAGATACCATCTGGATTGGCACATGCTTGAATTGTTGCTCGCTCCACCAAGAGTGATTCGTACATTAGTAGACGGAAAATTGGAAATCTTCTCTATTCTGTAAGAACATGTCTTCATTTTGGTTTGTGGGCTTTGATCCACAGTAATTTTCATGTTTTGGATCTCAATATGATTGGCTGAAACGTTGGAAACATATCCAAAATTGCCAAGCGAGCGCATTTTGAGGCCAGAGCCAAACTAAAAAAAGGCAAGTTGAATCAGGCTGGCAAGAGGCCGGGGAGGCAAAAGACTTTCAGTGTCAATCCTCTAACCATTTGACAGTGGAGAAGTAAACGGGAAGCACGGCGAATTCTTTGAGACCCGATCTGACAAAGGGAGGAAATCTGGAACGTCCTCAGTCTCCGATATATTGACCACATATTGGAGCGTTACCAAACGACTGTAGCAAAAATTTGAATATTTTTGAGTCCCTTTTATCGAATAAATTCGGCTCGATATGATCATGCAAACCTTGTCATGAAAAGTAGCATTTTGAAAAAGGCGCTAAAACGAGCACAAACTCATCAGTGTTGTTCAATTGCAATAACTTTAGAGAAAAGTAATTTTCCTGAATTTCTATTGCCCCCCTTCACTCGCTGTTCTCCATAGTTCAGCCCTTGCTTTACACAAGTCTCCTTTGTACCTCTCCCTGTATGCAATAAACAACCAGATAAACTACAATGAGCGACACAATAGGATGTTAAGTCACGTAGGCAAAAGATGCATATCCACATTTGGATCGATGTCTGCCCACACCTTTGTAAGTGGTCTTCAAAATTAGGGCAAGCTGGGGGATGGTGGAAGTTTGGCGACTTCCTCTTTCATGATGGACCACAAGTTTTTGGGGGGCGGGATTGAGGTTTGGTGAGTTGCTAGGCCATTGCATGAAAATTGCATCGGACATTGATGGCAGCAAGCGGTGCTTCCGAATTCCACCTGTTTTCAGCCTCCTGGGTATGGCATCGAGGCCTTCTTTTGCTAGAATGTTCCGTCTATAGTATTGTGCACTGATATTGACATTTTGGGGTACGAAATGGGGCTCAAAGACCCCCACAAAGGAGAACATTCGCCATACCATTAATTTGGGAGAATGCTTGATAGTGTTGGTTGAAGGAACATCCCCCTTGTTGAATGGCCAAGCACGGTCGGTAGATGAATGCTTTAAAGGGAAAAGGTAGAAGTAGCTTTCGTCCCTCCATAAGACTCGCCTCCATTCTTTGATGGTCTAATTTTGCGATTCCTGGCAAACCACAATCGGGCTTCCTTCATCTGCTGCAAGAGGAGCTGTTCCTGGGGCCTTTTGTAAGATTTTGCCATAAAGGTGGTCTTTAGGTGTCTTCGAACTGTCTCTCTGGATAGAGGGTAACTAGATGAAGTCAGTCTCGAAGCAAGTTACCTCCTGGATTGGCCTCCTTTCCCAACGCTTTTAGAGATGAGAATTTTGATAACTTTTGACACATAGCTTCTCCTTCCAGGACGTGGCTGGTCTTCCAAGGTTTCACCAGCCTCTGTGCGCTTCATCTGACTGACCGGACTGACCGATCAGATTGACTTCGAAATCTGGAAATTGAAAATTGGAATCAGGCACATGACCACTTCAATTGAATACGGATCAACTACCCACTTCGATTCCATATTCTTGTCCACATAGAAATCCTAAATCTTGATTCCCGATTTCTATCACAGCAAATTTCAACCTCGTGGAAAGCTACCAGGGTTCCTCAAACTGGACATAAACTAAAGTGAAAACCGCGCAAACTTAATACGTCAGTCCAAGTGTCAGAGTGTACATGAAAATTTATTACAATAACATACGGTACATTACTGGCACTCTTTCGGTTGGCAGAATGAGAACCGCCACTGAAACCACGGGATGATGTTCCAGCACCTTGACCTTCTTGTTTTGCGGCCCAAAGGTTTGAACTCCAGTTGGGGGTTGCCTCCGGAAAATTTATTTCCAGACCGATATGCAAGAAAAGGGGATCAATAATGGCCCTGGCAGCTTGGTAAGAGTCGACTACCTCGGGGGTTCGCCAATGTTCATCGTCGAGAGTCTCTACGCACTCAACAGCCCTCATGGGTTCTGTCTCCACTCCGGAAAGAAAAGAGGGTACCAATTCAGCCACTGAACCGTCCCCTAATAGAGTACAAGGTGTCATGTAATCATCCCAGCTTGGCGAGATACGATGCCGAGGGATCACTTCGTTCCGCTTCACGGTGCTCCAGAATCGTCTCCAACGCCAGCTTAGAAATCCTGCTAAATTTGGGGAGGAGATCGACCACTACTAGACTCCTTTGTCTTTTCCCAGTAGAATTACTCTTAAAGGTCTTTTGCATTTTAGGCTTGGTCATGGCCTTGACTTTCTTCTTGGTCTCTTCAAAGTTATCCGTTTTAATAGTCCCCGGTAGTGTTGCCTCTTTACTCTCCAAAAGGTTCGCCAAAGTAACTGATCACTCATTCTAATGTCTTCTTCAAATCAATTGTAAGTTGCTCTTTCGTTGGCGCTGACTTTGACTTGTCTAAACTAATGAAATTTCTAAGAGTTTTTTCTCGTACCAGATCTGCTAATGAGAGCAAGATAATTTCACGCAACCTTAAATTTCTAAGAAAGGCATCTTACTTGAAAGCGCAACGTCCACCCTCAGCATGTTAGCCAAGACATAGAGGTCGCAATTTAGCTGGAGGTTTATCGATTAGTGGTAATGGTGGGCTTGGATCTCATTAAGAAACGGGGCTAAAACAAATATTTAGGCATTTTGGCATAAAAGCCACACGGCTTAAATATTTTTAAATACAAATACAAATTACCTAAGATTGGTTTCCTCCCTCAAGTTTCTGTAAAAGGCTACTGCTGATCATTTCCAGCCATAATGCCAGGGCAGCTGTAACAAAATTGCAAGTAACGAAATTACAGTAATTCGTGTTTTTTTTTGAAAAAGAAAATGTCATCCCATTACATTTTAAAATGTCGTAATTGTAACAACCTTAAAACCCCAAAAGTACACGTTACTCGTTCCTTTTTTCACGCTTCAGATTGGCATTTAGTTTTTAGTTTCTCTCTTGGCAATTAAAAAACAGGCCCCAG
>NC_081450.1:6432709-6464227 GCF_007210705.1 Tigriopus californicus | reverse complement strand
TGAACATGGACTGGTAGAACATGGATTGGTTGAGCATGGACCGGATGAACATGGACCGGATGAACATGAACCAGTTGAGCATGGACCGGATGAACATTGGACACGATGAACATTGGACACGATGAACATGGACCGAATGTACATTGGACCGGATGAACATGGACCGGATGAACATGGACTGGTAGAACATGGATTGGTTGAGCATGGACCGGATGAACATGGACTGGATGAACATGGACTGGATGAACATGGACCGGATGAACATGGGACCGGATGAACATGGGACCGGATGAACATGGACCGGATGAACATTGGACAGGATAAAGATGGACCGGTTGAGCATGGACCAAATGAAAATAAAGAACTCTTGCATCTCCCTAAACCGTTTGATACTTTATTGCTCGTGAGGATCATGCAATGGCTCAATCGGTATGTATGGATTCCTAATGTAACGTCCGCGGCCCGCTTCTAATCTGTGATACGTGTGGATCTATTTCGACGTGTTCTGCGCGTGCTTATCATTCATCACACATCAGAGATTTTGTCCCATCCATCCAATTTTCCTGGAGTGTTGAATCTGTTCCAAATTCGTGCTTCCCCAATAATTTTTGCTTCAACCCTTATCGTGTTCTTCATCACTGTGATCTTCTCGCTCCGTGGTGTTCAAAATAACATCATCAATCCAACAGTGGATTCCTTGCCACAGTCCCGGTCTAATTGGTTGTCTGGTTGATCTCTTGTCCTTCAGATTATTTGGAAGGTAGGAGGTATGGCTAATAGGGACAAGATTCATGTGCTCAAGGCCAGCTGCATAGGCTTCAAGGCCACCTTAACTAGAGCAAGGAATGATCCAGTTCTATTGGAGAATTTTATTTGTCACTGGGTTGAGCGTTTGCACAAATATTTGGATGCTGAAGATCAGTTGACAGTTGACGATGTGACGGATGCAGACCCGGCCGTGGACGAGCATACGTCAGCCTTTATTAGGGCAAAATCAAAAGTAACCGACCGGTTTATCGAGGGATTTGGTTGCTATTCGGCTTAGGTATTTGATGGTTCCGAACTAGACGGGTTCAGGTTGTAATCATGGCCATGGACAAACTACCCCCGGATTACCCAAAATCGCTGCCAAGAGACCTCCGGTTCTTCAAGAGGATACTGACCACAAGGCTTTCACGCGGTGGTGTCCTTTGTAGAATAATTATTCCCATCTCACATGTTCAAATCAGCGCAATCAGGCAATCCAAATTGGACTCTTTTGGGAGTGTCGGATTTTTGAGAATCGTTAATTCTATACTTATATACTTATTGGGCATTCGGACAGACTTTGGCCTTCCCGTGAAAAAGATTCTGGATCTCGTCGAGGATCATCTCTGTAGTTTAGGAAGTGGACATTCTTGATCTCCTTTGTTTCTTTCTCTTGTTTCTTTCATAGCGTTGTTGTTTACGCTCTCTATTTTCAAGGGGGAAATGGAGAGATGCCATGAATAACAGACGCTAATTGCACGATGACCCAGTTGCTCTTTTCAATACGAATATTCGAAAATGACGACTGAGGAAAAGAAAATCGATTTACGGATTTTCTGAAACGGAACTGATTGGAAAATAAAAAACTCTTGCATATCCCTCAACCGTTCGACACTTTATCACTTGTGACGATCATGCGAAACATGGACCGGATGAACATGGACCCGTAACCCCGGATGGACCCCCAACCTGGATGACTTCCCCCTCTCCCCTGTGTGAGGGAGATGTGATGTCCCGGTGTTGAGCATGTTGCTCATACTCATGCTAATGCATTCTATAAACCGTTCTAGTCAAATACAAGTCAGTTATCAAGTCCATTCAACTCCTTGTGGGTGATGCTCACCCACAAGTATAGAACAGTTCTCTTGTGTGTTTTCTGCTCCAAAGAGTTCAGGAGCAACAGCCCATTGCTCTGTTAATGAGTTCGTTGAGATTGGCAACGCTAATCAAGTTGAGCATTAAGATGATCTTGTAGTCATCACACATCAAGATTTTTTAGAGGCCATCAGGGACTTGAGACTCTTGAGCTCTCTTGGCTCTCATGGTGTGACATCTCAGTTCCTGATGAGATGCTTTCATGTTCTTGCTCCTGTTCTCTCGTACTTGATGCGTTGCATCTTGGACCAGGGCAAGTTCCCCTCTTCTCTGAAGGTAGCTCATGTTCCAAATTTCAAAGAGGGAGATAAGTCGCTCCCCAGTAATTATAGGCCGATTTATCTTACTTTGAATATTGCAAAGGTGGTTGAGAAGATCATAAAATGCTCAGTTTGACTAACATCACGAATCTTAACAGACTTATTATTAGAACAATGAACTGTTGCTTCTAAACTCAATGGAGTTGAAAACACACTAGAGAACTGATCTACAAGCCCAGCAGGGTGTCTTCGTCTTTCTCTAAGATCTTGGGTAAGATAAAAAAGCCTTTGGATTCGACCTGACCTCCAGAAGTACTTTATTCTCTGTGTGTAATTGGTCATTTTCGATCGACTGTATTCGTCTCAGATAATCTTGAAAGTTTTTTTTTGCTTATGAATGACCAACAAAAATCGCGGAGGGGAATATAAGCCGATATTAGAGCTATTTAACCTAATTCGATTCCTGTCACCCAGCAATCGTCATCCATAAATATTACGTTAGCGAGTGGCGGTATCGATGAAGTGGGTTTTCCCCTGGTTGTATGCGACTAAATGTTTTAATTTTTAACCTCACTTCAATAAGCATCGAAGGTAAAGTTATTTTATAGGGGTTCTTCGATGAAAAACTCGCGTGCCAATATTGTACCAAAACCATTTTAATTTGGGTGCAATGATGTGTTGTAGACTTGAGGCAAACTAAGGCGTTGCTATTGGTTTACTGTCATTTCTGAAACTTACTATTACAAAAGACTTTCAAGCCCGGTGCATGACCGGCCCTGAAATCAAACAAGTGCTCTTTTGTCGGAGAAGATTAATTTTTTTTTAGCCAGTGTTTTATTTCTAAGCAAACCTCCTGCGAGTACCGTTCTTCAATTTCTCGAAACCCCACGAAAGTATCCTTGCCTTATCCTATTGAAGGCGCCATGTTCCGAATTGTGCAAATCTTGTCTTTTCTTACCCCATCGCCTTGGAGAGTTACAAGTGTAGGAATTATTACTAACTCCAGACTTTCGATCATTTTCCGATTAGGAGCAATTCTCTCTTGCTTCTACATACCTTTGTGGCGATTAGGAGTTATGGACGGTCTGAGCCATCGAATAGTCTCATCTCCCATTAGATCTATATTCGAGTTGTATTTTGCCGTGTTCAACCCGTTGCTTGTGATCATCTACACTTGGGTATTTGGCCGTATGAGGGAATCATTGAAGAACCTTATTGTCGCTCTTGAAAGCGTGACCCCTCTTCGTCAAATCTTGGGGGATCAAAGCCCATGTTTCATTTGGAGAGTGTTTGGGGTGACTTATGCCAGCATTTTAATTTGTTCGCTTGCTTTCTCTTATTTTATAACAAACTCATGGCAGAATGGTTGGGAAGATGCCTTGAGTTCGATTTTATATTTGATCATTCATGTTCAAGTATTTGGTACTCCTTCTTTTACGTTGATCACTCTTTTGTATAATGTCATTGGTAAAGTGATTCACAATGAGATCTTGAGATGCACTGAAAGCATGGACATGATAAAAGAAGATCGCATTAGACGACTCGCAGACTCCATTGAGCAATTCAATGGAACGTTTCAACTGTCCGCCTTACTTCAGATGGCATTTGCCTTCGTATTTATAACCATGTGCCTGTACATGAATGTTCGAAATATGTTGAGTTTTTCAGAAGAAAGCTTGTTTTTCCCTTCGATTCTGTACTTCGTTGGTTTCATAACATTTTCAATATTTGTGTTCGAATCGTGCCACACTGGGAACCAGATTGAAAAAAGCCTTGAAAGAGCCAAAGAGGCTACTGAAAACTACATCCGTATCAATATAGAGGTAATGTCTGCTGAGGATCGAACCAAATGTGAATACTTGATTGTCAGACTCTCCCAAAAGGATCTCATCACTTGCTACGGCTATTTTCCTCTTAATCATGAAACCCTTTTGTCCATTGGAGGTGGAATACTGACCTATTTGATTGTTTTTGTCAACTTCTTTCTCGCTAAATAAAGCCAAGATAGTGACGTTTTTGACAAATGTTTTAATAGATTTTAACAGCAGGGCTCGGGGAAATATTTTGTTTTTAACAGGAAAGACATTTCTCAAGCGCAAAGATATAAGCCTGTTTAAAGCAAAAAAAAATACACTAAAGAAGAGAGCATGAAACTATTTTTTTGTTAAATTTTGAACTCATGACCAAAGGTTTCAAGATATCTCATTATTTCGAAATCTTGGAAGTCAAAAGCCCTGGAATTTGTCTTTCCAGCTTGGACCCACAAATCAAAATCCTCAACCATTCAATTTTCAAGATGCAATTGGGTTCTATTAGTGCTGTACCTCAGTTTTTCCAGGGGGGGTTGACCTGTGCTGAAAATGCTGTTCTTTTTGTGCTTAAAGTGTTGGGAATCTAGTTGAATTTTTAGGAAAAGCTTAAAGCCTTTACCAATTAAGACATGCCAGAACAATTTAAGTGAACGAGAGGTGCTGTGTTGGGACAAACCTAGAAGATTGGGACTAAACAGTATTTAAAGGAGGCGCAAATAAACACAAACATATGTAGGGAATACATAGGCATTTGCTTCTTGGCAGGCTTTAAGTCAGACTCGAAAAAGTTATTGACCGAAAATGCGCATCGGCCCCAAGTTCGAGGGTAAGCTAGATGCAATAACTCTAATTCATTGCAGGATCCGATATTATTACAATTAAAGTTTCATTTTGAGTTGCCGGGTATTGTATGCCCAGCAACGGTAAGGTAGTTTGCAAAAATGTGCACTCTAGTTCTTCAAAAGCTAGTAAGGGAGTCTTGGCGTGGTTCAAATGAACAAGTGACTTGGTTGTTATTGCCAAAATTTTGATTAGGCTGAATGCTAAATTATGCCATCAACGTCCTGGGTAGGTTTTAACAACCCATTTTGTACTTAAATAAAAGTTTCCCCAAAAAATGATTTTGCCTGATGAATACTTCAAAAAAAAAGATATCAAAAATTGATGAGAATTTAAAAAGAAACGAGCCCTGCCTATCACCAGATGGTTCGCCATACTTTTCGGGTTAAATCCATTTTTTGGGTTGAGTTGAATTCTTTTTGTGCTGGAACTCCGAATCGACAAGGTTTCCACTTATTTGCAATTGTTTTAAATTATTTTACAATTCCAATGACCGGAGTTCCGGGACAACAAAATTCGCCATTCGCGAAACCTTTTCTGGTAATTCACGGGAAATATCAAGACGCGACAAAGCATACCAAAACCCATTAAAGCATGCTTCAATCAATCCATAAATGAATAATGTGTGAAAGTAATAACATGAAATGGCAAAGCAGGATTGCTGGACTCCAAAGCAATCTTCAAGCTTACATAGGATATTCTCTCGGTTGAGGTTAGGTCTCATCTTTGGTAAAATAACTTGGAATACATCCTCAATATTGGCTATTCTCAGCCAGTTGATTAAAATAAAAATTATGCTTCATATACTTCGTGATCTCATTATTTATCTACTTCTTGGTATATGCACCAACATTTGTGCTAATTTTTCGTCATATTCCATAAGTTTGTGTTAAGTGTAGGGGTAGAACAGGACGATATGCGAGGCTAAATGTGAAACATTTATTTCGTTGATTGAATCAAAAGTTTCAAGAGTCGAAATATTAATTTAATATATATAAGATATAAAATCGAAGTTTTTACACTATTTCCTATGTCTGACACATCTGAAGAACACGTTGTAGAACTTGGTCCTACGTTAGGTCTATTTTCAATAAGAAACACGCTTTTTTGATGGTCTAAATGACGACAACTCTCAGGGAATCAATTCAGGGAGTCCATTTACTTGACATACAAGTATAAGACATTGAGGAAAAGTAAAATTTGTTATCAGGGTAAGCCTGAATTTGATCATTCTTACTCGTTGTTCAGTCAACAGTCATATTTAAGAAAATCTCGGGGAAATTTCCTAATTCAGATTGGGGATCATTTTTCGTACCCGCTTTCTTGAGAACGTTTTGTGACGGAGGTGACTTTACTCAAAAATGTCAATTCTCGACCTTATCATTGCTATTTATATTCTAGTGATTCACGACAACCCATAGAGAATGGCATTCAAAAACTGCGATGGTAAAGAGATAATAATTTTGTATTTCAAGGTGAAGTAAGGGACATTGGGTTATATAGGTTCAAGATGTAAGGGCGAATTGACGACTGCTCGACCCCCAAACAAATAAGTCTCAGAACTGACGTCGACGAGGTTCCATGTCGGAATATATAATCTACTGTGCCTCGCTAAGGGCGGCTTTATACTAGGATGGAAAACCAAGATTGAATCCGGTTTGAGGATTGAAGAGGGACTAGCTAGTGCTGGGGCGAGTCTGGCAAAGGACTTGAGCCCAACGAGTCTAAAGCCGCCCTAAGCTTTGAGCAAGCCATAGTTTGACAAACTATATTAGGGTATGGTAAGGTCGGCACCCATCAACGCCCACTCAGAGATGTTCAATCTTAACAAGGTGTTGGGAAGCAGAGCACAAAGTAAAGAAGTTAAAATAAACTGCAATCAAATATCAGATTTGGAAAATTTCAGGGAAACTCAAACTGATTTAGAGTCTTAGATTTCGCAAGTGTTGGGCTTTCGAGTTCCTGAGACAATTCGTAACTCAATTGAACGGTCAGGGCTATGTAAGGGCAAAATTGCTGAATAGTTTTTTTTTTACTTTTTAACCAAAAATTGGGCTAACTGATTCAAGAAATCAAGAAGCCCATTTTCTCAAAGCGTACAGTACCTGATAAGAGAATGTGTTGCCCTTGATCTAAATTAACAACATACTTCTACTCAAATTGTTCCGTATCTTTTGTGCCACCCTGTAGGGCGCTGGTTTTGCTCTTTAATCTAGGTTTCAACCTACTGTTCAAGAAGTCCCAACTCTTAGTCTGCAGGCGAATATCATTAGTTAGGTATAAGCACCGTTCCTCTCCGGAAGGTCACAAGAACAGAATCGCTGGGGAACACCTAACGAAATCAAAATGTGGAACCTAGTTATTAAAACTGACCGATATATTTCCTTCCTGGAATTTTTTGGCGCCAGCTCATTATCCGTGACTAGCTCCAAAATAAAGCCAACATATACCTTGAAGGCAATCTTGAAAACAGCATTGTCTTTAGTAATACCGTTCGTCATCACATCATCTCAACATCAAGGTGAAACCTTTGAAGGCTTCTCAGACGTATGTTCCGTCTTGCTCCAATTCATTCAAACCCTGGCAATAATACTAAATGTGGTAGCCCTGCGCCGAGAAGTTGAGGATCTGAATTACGTCTACAACGGGCTACAAGGTATTCCTTATTGTCGCACTTCACTCATAAAAGAGCTGAAAACTTTTTGGGTTGCCAACGGGTTCATCATCATGCCGCTCATTTTGGCCGCCTTGATTTATGGAATAAGTGAGTACTTTATCCGTGGCAGTCCCACTTGGTACTACCTTCTTTTGATTGTTTCTCAACTGTTTTTCAACCTATCCATTCTGACCAATATGGGCACTCTTTTGGGGACGACTCTATTCTGCCGAAATAATTCAATTCTCATTGCTGGATTGGAATATTGGAAAAACCAATTGCTTGCCAAAGGGGATGATTTGGATGCCAAAGCATGTTGTCGGCTCATCCAAGAAGGCTTTCATCTGGTGGAACTGATCAAGCGACATCATCAAGGCTTCGGTTCTTTCTTATGCACTCATTTAGGTTCCGTAGTTGTGTCGATCATATTGTCGTTGTTCAGCTCTGTCGTCATTATTTTTCAAGAATTTGTTTTGGAATTCATATCAAAATCGATAGTGTTTACCCTAGCTGGTATTTCGTTTTCGACACTGCTAACTTTATACTGCCAGTTTGGCCAGAATCTGGAAGATAAGATAATAGAGTCTCGTCAAGCATTGGAAACTGCCTTGGAAAAGAAGCAGTTTATCTTGACAGAAAAAAATCGATTTGAATCTCAAATTCTTGTAAATCGATTTAATCAGCGCAAAACCAACAAGCCTAATGATTTTTTCGAGTTGAACAACAAAACGTTTGTCAGTATTTGGCATGTAAACCTAACTTACTTAATTGTGCTTGTAAATTTCAAGTTATAATGGGCTGAAGATGCCCAATCGCATTGAAAAAAACTGTCTGCATACGGTTTAACATTTGTCTCCATTTTCAATGTCATTCAATGTTCGAAAACTTGGACCTACGTATAATAAATTTGCAATTCCAATTGTGCATACATGTTATCAACAGGACCAGAAAAATAACCAAGACTCTCGTCATTCATATTCAAGGGCTCTGAATAGGCAAAATCTGAAAAAAAAATATTTTTCGAAAGCATGTGTTTCCGAAACCCTTACTCTAAGACCTAGAACTAAGCAAGTGAGAGGATCGATTCTAAATAATTATTTGAGAGCGAAATGTGTTGGATTGATCTGACCTTTATTTGACGATGGTAGGTTGTTTTGGATTTGGCCCTCCAGTAGTATGGTCCAAGATCCGGATTGATTGAATTCTCCTGTCGTATGAATACCAATCGATGGGTGTGAACTTAATCAACTAAGCCCAAGATGATCGAGTCCCAATGTACACTCAAATCAATTTATACACCAAAATCTACGTGTTTTAGACTTCATAAATTAAGAAGACTTGGGTATCTTTCACGAACTCTTTATTCTAGAAGGTGAAAAATGTAACTGTATTTCTTTTACTCATCATTGGGGCTCGTTTCTTCATAATGATCTTCTCACGAGGATTCCTCACTCTCGCCCTCTTTTCCGACGAGTTTCCACCACAGCATGAAATATGTTTTTTCTTTAAAAATTGTTCAAACGCAAAGGTATAAAAGTCCTGCTTAAAAGCCAAAAAAGACGCGTAACAAGAGAGCATGAAATTAGTTATGTGAAGTTTTGAACTCACGACCATAGGTTTCAAGATGCATCATTATTTCAAATTATTTCAAAAAGGCAATGGTGGCCAAAAAGGCGACAGCCAGCAAGCGAGCCAAACGCCCAGCGGGCATGAAAGGTCTGTACAAGCAAGTGGATCCGAGAATGAAGAAAGATAACCAGAAAAAGCGCGGGAACGCCACAAATAAGAAAATCCAGAAGCGTCGACTCAAGGGGCGCCAAGCTAACCCTAACGCCAAGAAGTGATGTTTCCATAATTGATTAGATTCGCTAATGATGAATAAACATGTGTTGATGTACTTGGGGGAAAAAAATCTTAGTAATGAACAGTCCTCGAAATTGTCTTCTAACTTGGACCCACAAATTAAAACCTTAAACCATTCATATTTTAAGATCAAATTCCGTTACTGTGTACTTTATCTCAACTATTTTTTTGGGTGAAGAGACCTGGGCTAAAAGTGTTTATATATTTACTCTTTTCGATTGTAAAGAATTGGGATTCTAGTTGCATTTTCCTACAGTACCGTATATGGAAAGCAGGAAAAATATGATAAAGGGAGAGCTACGGTATCGGGACAAACCAAGAAGATTGGGACTATACAATAGCACTATAGGTATACTTTGTATCTTCAACAGTAGTAATGAGCTTGTTCCTCAACTAGCCTTTAGGGCCAATCGTAAAAAATGAAAAGAATTCCACTTTTGAGTGCTCCAAGAAATACAGGCTAGTCAAAACAATGAAGTACCTATGTACGGTCTTCTGCAGCAGGTTCCTTCAATGTTACCTTTGGAACTAGACCGTTAAGTCTCTCATGATTTTACCGTGTATAAAGGAGAAAGGAGGGAAATTATAGACAATCGTCTTTGCCCCTCGTAATAGTATCAAAATATAGGCATTTGTTGTGAATTTTAGCCACCCAAAAACCTCTGCTGTTTCAGACGTCAGAGAGGCATTTATGGGGGCGTGAAAGCTTCGTTTCCTACGACAGTTTAACTATATTGATCATATCAATATTTGCCATGTAGATGAACTAACCCTGAAAAACCTTAAGAGGGTGGCAAGCAATTGCTTGTTGGGCGTTTGGACATTATCCATCACCTTTTGACAACCATGGCTTAGGAATTTATTCGGGAAAGTTCAAGCTAACAAGTCTCTTCAGTTTGGATCATTTGCAGCGAGACTTTGACGCCCGAAAGTAGAGGAACATTTTCTCCGACCTGATCTTTAAAGGAGATAGATTTTAACCAGATCCATACTAACATGTTCCGGATTGTGCAAGTTTTGTTTTTCATCATGCCCTGTTCTTGGAGGATTTCTAGTAACGGAATTGTCAAGAACTCGTGGATTGCCAGGCTCTTTCAATGGGGGGTGCTCTTGTGCAGCATTATTATTCCTTTTGTGCGTTTCAATTTCGTTGGAACAATTCTGGCGGCGATTGCTTTTACTCCGTTAGAAAAGGTCCTAATCTTGTTTTCAAGCTTTTTCAATCCATTGTTCATATTACTATATGTTTGGTGTTTTGGTCGAATGGAACATTCATTTCAGAATGTCATCTTTATTTTGGAAAGAAAGGTCCCTTTTCGGGAAATCCTCGGTGATCGCCATCGAATTTTCTGTTTGAAGGTGATTGGAATCACTTATGGGAGCATCATTGGCGGATCTTTGGGTTTTAGCTTTGTTTGGACTGGCTTTTGGCAACAGGGTTGGAATGATGTCCTTGTATCGATTCTGTTTTTGATTCTTTATCTCACCATGTTTGGTGCCCCGTCCTTCACATTGATATCTCTCCTTTTTAACATTATTGGGAAAGGGATTCGTGATGAGATCTTACTCTGCAGCCGAAACATGAACAAGCATCAAGAGGACTGGATTTGCCAATTGCTCAAAACAATTGGAAAACTGAATAATACATTTGGTTTGATGATTCTGCTCCATATGGTTTTGTCATTTTTAACTAGTATGATAACTCTTTTCTTGGCCATCACTATCTTTTTAAGCGGCTACCACATAATGTCATTGTCATTGTGTGGCTTAACTGGATGTGGATGTGTTTTATTTCTTTTGTTTGTGGTTGAAACATGCCACACTGGAAATGAAATCGAAACCAGTTTGGAAAAGGTCAAAGAGGCTGCAGAAAATTATATGCGGGATAACTACGATACTCTATCCCAGGATGATTTCAGCAAATTTGAATTTTTACTCACGAAGCTCTCGGAAAAGACTCTATTTACTGGGAATGGATATTTTCCTTTGAATCACGGATCACTTCTAGCCATCATCGAAGGCCTACTAACCTATCTCATCGTCCTCGTCAATTTCCGCATTTCCAATTTAAAATAAAGTTGTTGTATTTGTTTTGAAAATTGGATCTAAGATCTTGCACAATAACCAAAATTGCACGGAATATCCGAAGGAATTTTCAGTAGATAGACATAGAAGGTTGTCCCGGTTTGTGCATCCTCGCATGTTCGGATATTACTATTGACATGGAACTGGCAAGGACCAGTTTCCCATTGGAAGCAGAATCGTCTGGACACCGTTCCTTCGTGCTTTTTGGGATGTTCTCCATCCACCCAAGCCGCCATTTGCGGACCGCAAATACGATTCTCGACTAAGGAACCCGGGGCTGAAGTGGGTAAAAATGTCCCGGCGGGTTCCTGGAAACGATACCAGCCCTCTTGAAGTTTGGGTCGCTCCAAATCACACTTATACGATCCTATGTACCTCGGAACGATCTTCCTCCAAGCCTGGTCCAGAATGTTATAATTGTTACATACTGCGGGACAAAAATATGTGTATGTAAGGCTAAGAATTAGCGTTTGGTGTGCTTAATTTCTTACCTGAGGTGTTTAGGGGTGTTGATCCAGAACCACCGATTATAGATGCTCCCTTAACGCTTCCCGTGTTACTTCCTAGACAAAAAAAAACGCAATTGTGGCCCATGGCTTATTTAGACCTTGTGATTGTTTATCCTTGCTTTAACTATACAGTAAGTATACACTCTTTAATCCACATACCTCCGGTTGTTGTGGTTGCCGCTGCAATGCCAATCAATCCCAGTCCCAAGAGAAGACACCCAATGATTGTGGCCACTGCCGCAATCATAGCATTCCTTCGTTTATCTTGTCTCCGAACCTCTTTCGGTTTTTCTTCCATCAAATTGAATTTTTCTACCGGAGTTTCGCGATTGAGCCGCGTAAAACTTTGCTTCAAACGGCTGCCAACACTTTCTGAATTCAAATAATGGAATATTAGTCAAGAGAGCTGTAAGCAAAAATAGGTTTGGATTCCAATGGGGTGGATTTCGAGTTAGAGTACCTGTGAATTTGAGTGGTTGACTTGCGTAGTTTCTCATGGATTTGCTCACTCTGCTTGACCTGCCTGCACCGCCACCCTTGGGAAACACTAACCAGGCCTCGGGGGCCGAATTTCGTCTCTGTTGCAGAGGTATGGACTGAAATCCATAGCCCGAATTTCCCGAGGAAAGTCCATCCGAATAAGGTATGGGGGCAAATTGGGATTGAAGGGAGTGTCGTTGGTGCCTGGGATGTCCCCTTGGGTATTGAAACTGACCACTCGGTTCCATTTGAGGGTTCGGATCAAATTGAGGTTGATTAAAGCCTGGATTCATTAGATGTGGCGGATAAACCTCTTCTTGGTAAGCGCCATTAGAATAACCTTGATTGCCAGGAAACTGAGCCCGTTGCCGCAATCCATAGGGATCATTAGTGTATCCTTGGACCCGATTGGGCCATGGGGCTTCCGTGGGGATATCTACCAAAGCTGGATTGGGTGGATTAGGCACATTGTTGATACCTGGGTTTCCATGATTGAGGAGAACTTGGGCCGGTTGTTGGTGAACTTGGGCCAAATGTCGAGGCTGTATTTGATTTCCAGCTGCATTGATACTGTCAATGAAATCGATTGAATGTCGAGTCGGATCATCCCCGTCTTCCATCAGGCTTCCAAATCCAGAGCTATGTTCAGCGCTTCTGGGTCGACCGTGGAACTTGGCCTTGCTCTCTGGTCGATCTCTGTATCCAGAAGGTTCAAAAAATCCCTCGTCTTTGCGATACCTTCTCACCACGGGAGAATTTTCATTTCTTGTCACCGATGGAGATCGACTTTTATGTCGACTTTTGTCCCGACGCTCCTTCGAACGATGTCTCCTTCGATGACGGCGTTGGCGATCCTCTGATTTGGAACGCTTTTTGGATTTCCTTTCATATCGTGAGGAGGAATTGCTGTTTTGCTCGCGAGAGCGACTTCGTTTGGGACTGGCACTTCTGTGTCGACTCTGTGATCTGTCCGAGTTCCTTCCTTGCCGTTCAAGATGGTCCTTCTCGTTTTCCTCCTCCTCCTCCTGCTCCTCTTCCTCTTCCTCGAAGATGTCTTTGATCTTGTTTTGCAAGGACACTCGATCCTCCTCGGATTTCTGGGAAACGGAAAGAAACGGGGGTTTCTTCTCGCTCATTAGGGCCCAAGTGGAGTTCTTCTTGTACTTGTCCTTGTCCTTATCCTTGAACAAGGCATTGGCATTGCTTTCTCCGAGTTCAAGACCTTCAATTTTGCTGTTCTTCTTGTGGACAAAACGATTTTTGGACTTATCCTTGTCCGGCACACCCGCTGGGATCCAAGGGAGTAATGACGGAGTACTCGATTTCTTGTGGTTCATTGTCCCGACAATAACTAATCAGAATAGTATCACAACTTTTGTTGATGAGCCTCTCCTTTACCGTCCTCAAAGACAATATTATTCATGGCCTTATTTGGCTCAGTTGGCGCTGATTGGTTCAAACCTCATTGATTTTTAAAGTGAAAGCCCATTGGATTTGGTGAGCCATAAGTACGAGTTGTAGAAAGATAGGTATTGTGCGTAGTTAGGTAGACCTAGACATTGAGTTTTGGGGAGGGCCTTTTTGTGCAATAACCCACTCTTTTGGGACGTCAATTAGAAAGCCACAAGTGAGTGAGTAATAATTTAAATACACACACGCACTCGCATTGAAGAAAGCAGTGTGTCAACCGTGTGCGGCGCTCCATTTCTAGTGTGTTCCAAATGGACACAAGACTTTGATCTTATCGTATCGTTGAGGACCATAACAGCGTATGATGTTCTCATTTTCAATTCTATTTAGATAATTGGCAAAATTCCAAATCATGCCTGGTTTATCCAAAGGTACCCCTTATTGACATAAAAAATTACCTTGCGCGTAAATGTTGCCATTGGACAATTGTTTCGAAAATGAGAAACAAGGCCTGGCAAATATGGTGCCAAGTATTAGTGGACTCGATAACCGAAAGTTGGTACGGTTAATCTTGAGTACTAACGCCCACTCAAGTATCCATAAGTGTCTTGTGGAACCAGTCTTAATCATGCAGAGTTTCTTTGCACCGAACGTTTTGATGGCTTTGAAGTCGTTGGTAATGTAACAAAATGATAAGAAAATGCATGGCTTCAAACAAGGTGTTTTATGCGGAGTTTTAACGCTTTATTTACTTTCTACCTTCAGACTTACGACAGGAAAAAGGCGCTTAAATATCTTTCTTCTTAATGTTTCAGTAGTCTGTGCTCACCAATACGTCGAACCCGAACTAAACTTGGAGTTGGATTAGAGCGTCAAAATCGAAATGTTTCCATTTCAAAAGATCTTATTTATTAGATCAAGTGGCAAAACACACATTTTCTTGACATTGTTTATCTTCAATTAGTTTAGACCTGGTTCATCAGAGTAAAAAGAATAGCCCAACTAAAGTTGGTTGTTGGCAATTCAGGATTCATAGATAAACTTGAATAAGAGGTTGAGCGATTTTTTTTCTTCAAGTAAAATAGGTAGAATACATTTTGATCTTTTATTGAAACTTGAAAGATAGTTAGTAAATAGTATATTTTAAAGTTTGACCTCTTTTCCAGATAAGATAAGCCAATAAATATGGCATCATTCAATACATGTGTTAGTTGGACGAAGGAAATGGCGGGAAAAGTATCACACTGAGCAGCAGAACGTTACTTTCAAAGATGACTACTTGAAATATTTAAAGATTTTTTGGAATCGGCTCTCAATATTGCCAAGAGCATCGTTTTTGTCAGGGTTCGCACTATATTGAGCTAGTGGTTCTGAGTCCTTCTGCTTTGGAATAGGTTCCGTGAATGCAGTTCCTGCGGCCTTTGGCAAAACCGGCGAGTTCACGTGCTTCTTGGGCCTTCGGTTGAGCAATAAAGTCCTAGAAGAAAACAAGTATACGTTAATTTATGACTAATGTTAATCGAGAAATGAAGCCAATTGTCCGTCGACCGATATTTCGGGGAATGAAATCAAAGCATGCGAAAGTGAAGGCGTTGCTAACTCAACATGTTCTTGTCGAATACGATTCTGATATGTATTGTCTACCTAAATGTCATGGGAAGCGCCCAAACAAAGAGACGATGGAGACGACGAGAAAAAGTAAATGGTAAAGACACACCCAATGTTGGATGAATTGTTTTCGTGCCAAAGGGATAAATACGAAAGGTTGGTAGAGTAATCTTGAAATACAGTCTTGGCCACGCATCATCTGGATGGATCTGACATTTCACTTTGAGTATTCTCGATTCCTAGACTCATCTATCCACCGTCATGTGTTTGACTCTCGTCAGTTTTCCTCCATTACTGCACACGTGGTAATGGCTGTTACTCCGCATTGTAAGCGGTAGTTTTCTCATTATGGCTGGCAACAAATTCCAAGGACTTGGCCAAGGACAACCAGGAGCAGTCATTTGGCAAATCTCCAGTTTTCATTAAATCATGATAGACCAATAATACCTGTTTTTGTGTTGGTTGTAAACCGATCCGTATGTGGTCCAATCGTCAAAAATATTGAAATAGTCGTAACCAAAGATGGCGTTCGGATTGGGAGCTGGAAACGTGTTACCAGTGTTGCCAAATTCTTCTTTCGGTCCGTATCCTCCATAAGGCGCACACAGAGCGTCTTCAAAAAAGAGGAACGTCAGGAATGGAAGAGTTAGTCCCATAATCCAATGGTTGCACTGTAAGAAAAGACGCCAGTCATGATTTGCATAAGGAAATGCCCGATACAACCACTCTACTACAAAGAGACCTCTTGCAATTGCATTGCTCTTTTTTCACGAGTGTTCTTGTTGTCTTACATAAAAGCTCGCGCTATTTCGGATTTGCTACGCATTCATGAAATGGCAGTATATGTTTGTTCTCTGTCGTGCTGTTTTTATGGTAGTTACGAATCCTATTCTAAATGCAATGAAAGTTGTCGTTGTCATTGATTGGGTTACGTTTGCTCAATGTCATTTTTCCTCGGAGATTGATACGCTTAAGGCTAAGAAAGATCATATTTCACATTGTTTGCAGATACCGTGCTTCGAACTTGAATAAGTAGTCTTTCGTGCACTCTTCATTCAATTTTAGGTCGATCCAAAAGTGGTATCTACTTGATGTTCTGGAGTTACTTGAATGCACCCTAAAATATATGATGTTCAGTATTTTCTGGAGAATAACACTCGTCTTGACCTAATATATTTTCGTTAAACATTAAGCTGGACCAAGGAGTTGTCCTTGGTTAGATGTATGTAGAATGTGTCCAGAAATTGAGTTCCTCTCTTGAATTTGAACATCTTCAACATCAGCTCTTTTGCAACAGATTCAATTTAACAGCTTTGAACAAACTAATGACAAGTAGCCGCCTTACATATCGCCCTAGATCAGCCATTGGTCTTTATGATTGCGATTCTATTTACACCAGAATACTTCGTTATTTTGGACCTTCGGTTTTAGACCTTGATGTTACATATTCCAATATAAAGATTTTAATTTTTTTAATAGATTTAGATTATATAGCCTTATCATGCTAACAGATCTCAAGCAGATTTTAAACTCGTAACCTTAACTAAAAAACGTGGTCTAAAGATCATATCTTCCAAGACAGAACTGATATTATACCATCATTAGGTAAAGTGGAGCTCTCAAACTTAAAAAAGTGACTCGATTGAGCCATCAGAAGACGCATTGACTTTAAATAATTTTATTCTTTGCTATTTCTGAGAGGCAGATGAAGAATATCAGTCGAATGTGCAATCAATCATGTTTGCTTTCTTTTCAAAATAGTTTTTCAGGTTGTATGTGATGCAGTTCGAACACAATCACTGTTCTCCTCCCAAATCCTCCTTAAAGTGGTCCTTATCGTTTTCTCTTTCGAATGAGAGTCGAAATTGTGCAAGAACCAGGATAAAACTTTTGTCACAGCTCATGATGAGTAATGTACAAAGCGTGCACCTCTGGTAGACTTTATTGACATAACATTGATTTGTCTCACTTTTCGGAGCTGAAACAACATTCATGGAATCGCACTTCAAAAGCAATAAGTTCGAACCAACTTCACAAAAAGCTTCTTCCTTTAAATCCTTCACAGATTAATTCCTCCTCACGTTTCAAGTTTGAAAGGATTGGGAGCGTATGTTGTTAGTAGTATGCCCAGATGAAAAGGGTTATGATCCAATCCATCCATCCATCCATCTTTGCTCGTCCCTGATATGGATGATGGAGTAAGGCGCACACCAAACGGCTTTGCGCAATATTTTCCAACAAAGTGCAACCACAGTGTACAATACGCAATGTTTTGCTGGTTGGTAGCGTTAATCATTATGGCCAGGGCAAAATCCAGAGAGGAGTACAATACACCACCATGAAATTGTACGACTTGAACAATTTCTGATGTTCACACCAAAGCATTTGCTCGTTTGAACAATTCGATACTAGTGCAGTGGTCAATAGCCTTTCAAAACAATTCAAGAGGAGCAGCCGGAAACATCAAATGAACCACTAGAATGGCAACAGCCATTAAAATCGTCCACATCTTTATCTACGTAGACTGTTTCGGTAATGCATCTCAATAGGAAATGGTATTTACAGAATCCTCCCCCTCTCTCCCTTTCAATGGAAAAACGAATCAGTACACTTTTTTCATAAAATTGGTCGTACTTTTCGTAAACCAAAATACGAACAGCTTCAAATACAAATCAAAGGAATCAATTGAGGATTGACTGAAATTTGGATTCTAGTTGAGACAATAACTCAGAAATTGCCACTAATAGCGCATTTCATTGTCCGGTAGTTTTTCGCTCTCCCTGGTTTTGTTCACTTGAAACATTGTCACCTTTTCGAGCGATTAAGCATTTTTTCACCGCTTCAAAACATACGTCGCATTCTTACTAAGAAATCTGTCATCTGTGGAGGACAGCCCAATTGCATCAATTGCAATCATTCCATCTTTCAAATATTCACCCCAGAAGTCACAACACGGAACCCGCATTCACATGAAAAGTCTAATCAATAACAGCACAATTCCAAATCTTACCAATTGCAAATAAATGTTCATTTTTGACGACTGGCACTGATCTTGATTTATGGTTCAAGTTTATCGCTGAATGTACAAGTGTGTTAGGATGATAACCAATAGTGGATCACTCCGATGCCTCCTCAAGCATCCTCCGTCTTGCGACAACTGATAACAGAAATTGGAAAGGCCACCAAGCAAGCAAGAGAAGGAGTGGACTACAACCAACGCCTCCCCATCCATCCAATCCAATCCATTTCACGGTGTGGTCCGTTTAGATGCTTGCCCGATCATCTCGCGGCTTCCTGGCTTCTTTAATCATCCAGCGTACTATCCATCATCCATGCTCCATGCTCGTATGTACCCATCCATCGTCGTAACAATTGTGCGAGGTTCCAGGGGCTTGCAAAAATGTGCATGTGCAATCAAGTCTAATCGTGGTTCCAGCAACAGTATCTCTAATATTGCTGAAAGAAGGGAGGGGTGCTCTTATTCTGAGTAGATAGAGTAATTAAGTCAGTCAGGTGTCTAACCACGAGATGGTGTCCTGAGTTGGTCTGATCATTTTATCTATTTCAGACAGACTCTCAATCGCAATTGGAACAAAGAATTTTTTGTATGAACAACATCTTGCTAAGAACAACATACGGTTTGTACATAGAAGGCTAATGTGGACACAGGGCGAGATCTAGAATGGACATTCGTAATTCTCACCGTAGAAATATTCCTTTGTCCAGGAATCTATGTAATAGAGGCGATCCGTCTGGCACTTGTAATTCGTGACCGTGAACATTTCACTCTGTTTGGCTAAAATCTTGTAGATATGACCGCAGTTTCTACTTGTCCAATCCACTCGAGTTGCTTTTGACCTATAGTCCCCTTATGTTGCACGAAATATGCTTTACGATCAGCACTTCAGAGGGCGCTTTGTCATTCAGAATCTACCAAAGAAAGAGCCGATCCTTTTTATTGAATTATAATGCATTTGTGTTGCTTTTGGCTAATTCTATCAAAATCTTACGATTAATCAGTGCCCCGGCTCACAAAATGTCCGGAAAAGAAATTGCGTTCAAGGCAAAGCAAGAGCAGCTTATTTAGCAATCTACCGTGCCTCTTCCCGTTTTCTTTGCGCCGTGTGACGTTACAAATGATTATTGTAAGATTATTGTAAGAGCTGTATACGTGTTGCTTCGATAAAGAATTCGTCCGCAAGCATATATGTACACGCAATAGCAAGCACTCCTTTTTAACTTAAACGTTTTTCTGATAATGAGAGATTAAATAAGGACGGTAGAAGGATGTTTATTAACAAAAAGAATATGTCATTGGAATATTTGTCGGACGGGTTCATCAATTTGAAAAAACTACTAGATAGATAACGATGTTTTAATTACTCAGGCTGTTTGAGTTTTGATGAATAACATTCGTAGTTATTTGTCATTGCTTAGCCAAGCCTGGTCGTTACATGTCTGACAACATGTCTTTAAGAAGCAAAGCCACCAAGACAAGCAGTAAAACACCATCATACGAAGAGCTACCTGCAAGAATGACTACAAGTTCAATCTTCCACATTGACTAAATTCCCAGGCAATTTGAAATTATCGATAAAGTAGTTAACTTCTTTTTAGATCACTTTTAAAGCCCTTAAAATTTCTTAGATGATGCTATTTTCTGAAACCACAATGGTCTACCAGACAAAGTGAGGATAATCAGACATGGAGAGAGTTTTCTGCTTTGCATAATGTATTCATAACATCCTCAGGATTATGGAACACTCTATTTCGGAGACTACCGCTCACTTCTAACCCAATCTTAATAAGAAACAATCCAAGTTTATATCATTTAAGTATTGTATTTCCGACTCTGAAGGCCAAAATACTAATGTACACTAAGTGCGTTATCGCCGATTTTGTTAGCCGTGAAATAAGTTCCAATTAATCGAGTGCTCTCTTATTTGATCATATACTCCTTCATGCTTATTCATACTGACTGAACACGGACTCATGTGGCCTTCTTAGCTTAAAAAGACCGCCAGTTAATCATTTTGTTTTGGTACGACTCCCCATTTTGCTAAAAGAGCATCTTAAATCTGGAACTGATTCATAGCGCTATCCTAACGAGTTTAGAACTTTGACAATATACCCTACAAGAATTGTTGTCAAGTTTAAAACATTCGAAAGCGGAATTTTTGATTGATATCATTCACTCCTAATGGCGGCCGACCAATCAGAACCAAAAAAAAAGAAACAATGGAGGTAATTAGAGATCGGATATCAATTTTTTCTATTTCAGAATTTAAGTGACAAAAGAAAATGATTTGGGCCGTTTTGCCAAAATTTCAATTCATTTGTGAACTGATTTTAGAGGGAAAATCTCGTAACTTTGTTGAAATAAACAGCTAACAGACTAATAGGTCCGTCCTCAAAATACACTTACAATTTCGGCAAAGAATCATCAACATTTGTAAGACATTCAAAGAGATTGTAATTACCCAGTATCCTGCAAGATATGCAGGAAATTTTGATAATCAAAGGGCTCAATTTAATTTTGAAGTATTGCCTATTGACTGATCTAGAGTGTTAAAAGTTATTCAGAGACAAATTCAAGAATATCCTGACTTGAATATTTGGAGGAATATTTCCCACTACAGAAATGTGAGTTAGCTGTCACCTCCAAAAATGTTGTTCAATTTTGAGATGGATTTGAACTTATAAATAGGTCAAACCAGTGGCCAAGCATGCCAAGGGGGAATATGTGACCTCATATCGTGGGTTCAAGCCTGCAGAGTGGTCTTTTCGTTTTCGTGAATTGATGTCATAGAACAGCAGAATCCGCATTTGTAAGATCTTGCAACCAAACCTAACACGTTTGAGAGCCTTTCAACTGAACCTTGAACAATAGTTGCCCATTTTAACTGAGCCCTGTGAGATTAGGGACGTACCCTTTCACCCGAGTTCCACAGGGATAAGGACCCTTGCAACACATCAATGAGAGGCAGTTAGCTTGGGCAAAGACTTCTTCTTTAGAAATCCTTGGGTAAGGCGTAGAACAGGAAGATTGAATATGGTAGTTGATGAAGCTGGGTCACCTTGTGAAAACAATATCAGCTAACATGACGTTGGTCACGGTTTTGGTCGTGAGGAGTAAAAAAATCAGAATTTGAACTACGTAATGCCTGACTTAACAGGACGGGCGAGGCTAACCTCTGGGACCAAATAAAACGTATGTAAATGTGAATCCAATTCCAATTTATGATTCATACCCTCACCTTCTTGCAATTATGTGCAAGGCTTATTCATTCGTTTATCCAACTGATTGAGTTAAAAGCGTTTGACGTCCATGCCCCGTCGATGTTCCCTAACTTGTCTTCAAACGTGAGACTTCTCATTCTGCTTTAGGATTTTGATACCAAACTTTCTCTCCGGGATGACTTACATCACATTCAAATCAGTAGTCTTTTGGTCCATATCACAACCTTTGTCCACACGCTGAAGGCTCTCAATACATCATAAATACTTCCAATTTATGTAAAGTGCTCAAATAAATATAGTTCTAGAATAAATGAAAAATATATTAGCTTAGAAATAATAATATTCCCCTCCCCCTCTCCCCTGTACGGAGATCTTGATTTGGGACGGCCTTCTGGGAGCAAGCAATTCAAACCAAAATACCATCGTCAATTTTTCGCTCAATTTTCTGTTCGTGGTTCGTAATCTAAGAACGTATCTTCCTGCCCAATTAAGATCCTATCTCCAAAACATCATGTTTATAGGTTGTCATTGAGATTTTTTCCATGAGGGAAATGTGCATTGATTATGAAAGCCCCATTTAGATGAATGTGTCTTACGACGAGAGATCGACTTTGATTTCCAGATGATATACTCAAACAGGACGAAATGTGCCCTACTTTAGCACTGTCAACTTGAACTTTCCAGTACTTAAGAAATTATATCACATTAATAAAACGAGAAACCGTCCAAAGGCGTAGATCTATTATGGTCTTAGCCTACCCGGTCACGGTGGTTAGATTTTCTAGTTAAGTGTTTGCTCAAATGCCAAGACATCTAGATATGTTATTCCATGTCTTTTTCAATAAAATGACAAGAAATAACATTTTTCCATTTTCTTTAAGATTTCTTTAAAAGCTAAAAAAACTTACAAAACATGTAAAATAACCTTTCATTTCAGTTTAGTGTCAAAAGCTACACTATTCTCTCAGGTTCCTGAAGTATTTGATCTATACATGAGACAGCTTAATTTTCAAATTTCTCACTTTTTGCAATAATTTATTGTCAATGTTCAAGATCAAGCTTGATTAAAGTTGCGTTTGAGAAGTATGGCATCACAATTGTGAAACATTGACATTAAGTAAGTTTTAAGTTATATTGCATGCAATATTCAAATTTTTATACCAGTCTCAAAAAAGTGAAATATTTTCATTTATATTTTAGGCATAGAATAATAATACTATATTTTTTGGCAATTTCTTTAAGATATAACCGGAGCAATTTGTAGTCAAATTGGATGCAAATGCTATCTTTGAAAGCGAGAAATCTTATCATTTGCTCTTTATAGGTTTTAAGTGGAAAGATATGCTAATCTGAGCTAAAATACTAGATGTTATTATACAAAAGTTGTTCCTTTTGTTTCATAATGACGAAAATCGTTATTCGAAGTTTTGGCATTTGCAAAAAAACTTTATCAGTGTTGTGGGTACCACCGTGCGGTGGATTTAGTCATCAAGATTGGTAACTAATCTTTTGGATATTGAAAATGCTGT
Source organism: Tigriopus californicus (assembly GCF_007210705.1). Classification (NCBI taxonomy): domain Eukaryota; kingdom Metazoa; phylum Arthropoda; class Copepoda; order Harpacticoida; family Harpacticidae; genus Tigriopus; species Tigriopus californicus. The sequence continues at coordinate 6,441,034 of NC_081450.1, read as the reverse complement.
AGATTCAAAAAAGTTCGAATTATGTCTTCCTTCTTCTTTGAGTCAATCTGCATTTTCATCTTAGAATGATTAGATTTAATACCTTCATCATACTGGCTTTTCCTACCGTTTCGATCACTATTTTTCTATTGTATTGTAATGGCCCCAGATATTGCCACAACTGAAGTTTGCACTGGATTTGCTGAAGGTGTATCAAAACTAGCAAAGAGTGTTCAACTTTTTGATTAATCAACTGCTAATAGGTTAAAGTTAGTTATGAACAGGTGTTTGAAATAAGTAATCAATTAGACATACCCTAATGCTTTGAAATTTGCCTTTCTTCACAGCCCACAGCAGTGTAGGTAAAATTATCGGACCATAGTACAGTACCTATATACGAAGATATGCTTTACTGGCATCTGAATGATAGTTCAATTCTTCGGCTTACTTGTCTCAATGAATCGTCCAATTCGCAATTGACGTAAAGTTGCTGAATGGGGGAAAGTACGGTTTATGGCATACCATGTAATTATTTGTTTCTTTCATCTACCGGTAACCACCAGTTTTGTCCACTCATGGCTCAATTCATCCGAAGTATTGACAGTAGTATCTATACATTGTATGTATTGTCGTTAACCACCAACCAGACACTTACTTGCGTGCTTGGGCTTGGTTTGCATAAAGGAGGAACCAGAGCTTCCACACAAGAACAGATGACACATCATTATCATATCCAGGAATTCATGGCAACAAAGATGAACGACGTGTTCCATGATCAGCATGAGTAATCTACAGATAAAGACCCGATTCCGAAGAGCTAACTAACACCATCCACCTACTACTGTTCTTCTATCTAGTATACATACAGGACTCGTTCTTCCATAGGCGGGCGCGTCTTTTGTTCTTGAGACTTCTTCTGTTAGTGTTGATGACATTTATGTCGTTGAAAGGCTCGTTAACAAATGCCACAGCTTGAAAATGAGGAAGAATATTCCCCTTGCTCGTACCTCAATAATTCCCTCTGCCCTATTTTGCAACCCGTTAAAACGCATTATCCTCGAGCATTGTCTGCAACGTCTCCGATTGCGGATTGAGACGGGCGGATCTTTGAAGGAACATGTGCACGCTCGGAATTCTAGATTAGCTTGCTTCGTTCTCTCCAGTCTCAACTCGGTCACGGTGGTTCACCTTTACGTTCAAAGGGAATTGTTCATTGATCAAATCCTCATTATCGTTGATTTACGACTTCTTTTTCAACTGTTATTACCGTGCTCTGGACTCCACCGAATACGCCCAATGACACTCCTCCTTACATTAATTCGTGGTTGAATCCGCTGCGTCAGCTTTTTGTAAATCAGTCCGTCCTTTAGTTCTTAGGGGTCATTTTCCTTGCTACGCCTGAGGAATCACGGAAATGGAACTCAAAACTATTTGGCAATGGTGGATATTGGCGACCTCGGGTCTACATGTCTCCGCCCATTACGAACTCAGAGTCCCATATCAAAATGCCACCTTTGTCCCTTTTGCCATGTTCAAGGAGTATTGGGATCGAGACTATGATAAGGTTCGTCCGTTGGGACACAGAAATGCATACCATCATCAAAGCTGTGCTATGGCCTGTCTTATGAACTTTCAGCATTTTAACGCGTTCACCAGTAATTCAGTAAGTAACAATACTCAGCAAGTCCTTTTCATTCTCCTCTCCCTCCTCTCGTTGCGGACAAACAAACAGAAATAAAAGAATACTTTCTAAGATGCCTGACTTTAGCAAAGCATTTTTCGTTGAACAACTTACTGCACCTCTATTTTAACACCATAAGTACACCATCAACCCTTTTGAGAGACCTGTCAGATCCTTTAAGAGTACAATAACAGACACTTTTGGCATCCAAATAGGGATCAACCGAGAGCTAAATATTGTATACATGCAGCATACCAGCAACTTTTCATCAAAATCTTTTCCCATGAAATTGTCTTAAAAAAGCTAACGGTAAGTTTAGAAAAAGTGATGTTTTTAAAGTTAGTCAAAATCTTGTGACACATTGTGTTTTATGTGTACTATTTCTTGGAAATGATGATTGCAAAAATGTTGGCGCGTTATCAACCATACAGTATAAAATCTCCTGTAAAATGCTTATTTACATGTCAAAATTGTTTAGAATTTTACCCATAGAGGATTTGAAACGTTTCCCAGAAGAGTTGTTGGCTTATTTATTGTGCCACAGTACTTGGGCAATAACTTGATTATTTACTAATCTCTTGATAAAGTCTGGCATCTTAGAGTGTATTTTATCGTTTCTACGTTTGTTTGTCCGCACCTTGACGAAGCAGAGGGCGCTTCCTCCGCTTAATGAAAAGGACTATGGTGTATTTACACGAGATATATTTGGACTCATAATTTGACAAATCATTTCAGAATTGTTAGACATCTGAAAAATTGAACCAAACTAAGTTTTCAATATCCTTTTGAAGGTGTCCCCAAGATGTAATGTCTGTTTTTTATTTGAGCATACTACTTGAATTCTAAAATGTAATCAAGGTTTCTATGGATCGATGAATGTCAATATCATTTATAGATTCATTCAAATCCTAGTCATGGGCTTAATAGCTCTTTATTAAGGGATGAAACTACAGTTCCAAGTCACTTATCCTTGAAAGGAACGGTTCATCTCATATTGCATTTTCACTCATAAATGAACGATTATTTTGTAATTTACTTACATAAAAATACTTCAAAGCTTGAAAACTGTTTTGGAGATGTTTTTGTTGTTTCCTATCTTAATAAAACCTTAGGAAAGATTTTTGTCAAATATTCGAACATTTAGGCAAGGCAAGCGTTGGTACCAGCAAACAAACTTGCTTGCCAATGCCAGTGATGCAAAACTGGTTTTAACGAAGCTGACCATTCCTCATAGAGTAATGCGAAAGAAGGGTCAGCTTCTCAAAAACGTGTTTGAAGACCCAAACTTGCATCACTGACATTGGTTCCAGCAAACAAACGAACCTACCAGAGCTTGTCTAAACGTCCCCATTATGAGTGGTATTTTGGTGTGCTTTCAACTTCACTGTATTGAAAAGTAGCCCAGTGAACCCCTCAAAACGGCGATGATATATTTGTCAGCTACAACGTAATGGACCCAAAAGTTTTACTCCATGGAATGGCGACAGCTGTTTGTTTTCTCACTTCTCAAAAGTTTTCCCAAATGGATGCTTTTTTGGTTTGTTTTGGTTTTTCTCGAGCTTTTCTAACGGCTACAGGGAATGTTATCCCCAGTTGTATGAAAATGAACGATTATAATTCGTTTATTTTGGTCTACCAACGAATTTGAGTTGGCAGACCGAGCTAGTTCTTGAATGTAGGGTTGATCTGGAATGCTATCTAAAAGTTTGTTCAAAACTGTCTCTCATTCGTGTGATGTTTCTTGTGAAACATCTTTGGAATTGTTCGACCTTTTGTAAACCTGCTGAACTCATTGGAGCCCAAATGAGTGAAACATATTCAAGATATGCTGTACAATCGTCGACTTGAGCAGAGTTAGCATCTTGACAATATCTCTGGGCTGAAACGTGCGATATATCCTACCACACTTTGGAAAAGCTTTCCCCATCTTCAACTGGATATGCTCATCAAACTTTCCATTATTTTGAAGGACAACACCTAAATCTTCGATAGATGACACATGCTCAATATAGTTGCCTGACCTACCTCCATCATCTATGTGTGAAGTATTCAAAGGTGTTAACCCAAAGGTCGTTGAGTATCATTTAGCAAATGTTTTATTGCCCTTTTCCTCTATTTTTCGCTCACTCATAATCAAAATTAGCATATCAGAAATGCTCACCATTGAAGGTTGCAAGAGACGGTTTGTCAATTTAAGTTGGTCATCATAGTTAATTTCTCTATATTGTGTAAGTTGGTGCTCACCGTTGGTGATAAATATATCACATCTCCACATAAAAGCGTCTGAACAATTCTAATATCCTTTGGCATTTGCCCGTTTTTAATTCCTGTTTGATCGCATTGCAAAAATTCTTCCTGTACCCAAACTTGGATTTGAGCCATGGTTCATTCAAATCGCCTAAGTTTGAACTATTGGCCTTTCCAGGGCTGCCAACTTGGTTTGGTGACTGGGGCTGACAAGTTCTACGTGAAGGTGGCGGAGGTTGAGAAGGTACCGGGCAATAAAATTCTCCTCTACGTGAATCAAAGTTGTGAGTAATCGTTTGATCTTTACTTGGAATGCCATTTATGCGAGCTCAAATTCATCTCATCAAATATCATAGTGATCGCACCTCTCCCAACACGAACTCTCATCGAAGGAACTATTTGGGTGCCAAATCCGAACTGTGACGAAGGAAGCCATGAAATTCATTTTACTCTCCAATCAGCTAAGACTATCTCAATCATTTTATCAGCCAATCAAATCGACCATTCACGGCCTTGCGAGTTCATTTTGGATGTGATTGCACCCAATCTCGTTATGCTATTCGATTGCGCTGGTCCAGAAATACGCGGCAAACCACTGTTGACCTTCAATGTGGGCGCAATGTTCGCAACTCGTTTTGACAAAACCTCTCAAATAATGATATTAATTTTTAGAGCCCTCAAAAGTTGTTGAAGAGCGAAGAACAGTTACCCTATTACTTGACATGGAAAGATGGATGCTTGGAATTTGGACGGGACGAACCGGGGTCCGATTCAAACCTGATCTTGTTCAAGCATCTGCATTACAAACCTGGATCTCACAATGAATTGAAAGATTTCTATGAGCCCAGACACTGGATTGGAAGTATAGGATTCACGGCACAAGCTTCCCGCTCATCCTTTTTCAGTTACGATCCAAATTGTTACGGAAGGAACTTTCGCGACTTGGGAGGTTATTGATGTAAGGCTTAAGTGTAACTTTTCAGCCATTAATTGAAAGGAAGTTTCAGGTCATTTCTATAGGCAAAAGTATAGAACCACTCACAACGAGATGATCTTCAATGATTTCTCAGAGGTTTGGCATGTGGAATTCAGTCATCAAATGAATGATAATATATCACGCAAAGTCGAAGGTAATTGTCAAATAGCTGGCAGCTTTCATTTGGTTGATACGGTGATTAATCAACATCATTCGTAGGAAAAATGCATTTGCTTTTTATTGGAGAAAATTATGCGGCCTTCGATATCAAAGTCCTGAATGCTACCCACAATAAAACCATTCTCCGCCCTGAGAATAAGTCAGTATTGATTTCGTTTGATGTTAATGTGGATGCAGGTTTGGGTTCACTTATCGAATTCAACTTAAATGAGACCATTCCTTTCTTGAACGAGGTTAACAAGGACGAGGGAAATTTCCGCTCCGCTCACATTTCCAGTTTCAACTTTACGGAAGAAGTCATTACCAATCAAAGGCTCACATCAATGGTAAGAAATTATTGCTCTTTCATCTCCAAGATGTGAATAGAATGTGGTAGAAAAGCATAGTATTCCCATAGTTTTTGTTTGATGTTTAACTATTTCAGAAGATGAAAGGCTTCAACAGAGCAAGAAATCCCCAATAATTTTATTTTTGTAAGATGAAGCTGGTTGGATAATGCAAAACATGTAATGAATAAAAGCTGAACATGATGTGAAAATGCAAACAAACAACTTCAATGAATGAGCACTTCATATTCTTCCTGGATCAAATTGTTCAGTATGTGTGTCATTTCTTTCCAGCAGAGAAATATGACAGTTTTCTTTGGCAAATGAGAGACTTGAGCATTATGTGCAAGTGCATTTTGATATTGATCTTCATTGCGATAATCTGACAAAAATATTTGTGTACGGTATTTCCCATGGTTGATGATTTTTGCGCTAAATCTGGCTTTTAGTCTCGCTATTTGAAGCGTATATCCATTGACGCAATCTGGAGGGGTAAGCTCGAACCCTATGAACCCGAGCAAAACTCGATCTTGTGTTGAAGAACCACGTTATTCCATTTCACCAGAGATTTTAATATTGAAAAATCTGCCAAGACATTTCGCATTGCTCCATGGTTTGCAAACCAGAAGTTTGCTCTCAAATTTCTTTGAAGCTTTTCAATTATCAATTGATTCCTGCGGAACTTGTGATTTGACTTTCCAATACCTTCCTTTAATCCTAAAATCGCTAATATGTTCATTCTAAATCAATTCGACTAACCACAATAATTGTTTTTTTTTGTTGATTTTAGAAATGTGATCCGGCCGAGATGTCACAGCTTTGTCGAATGGGCCAATATGGTTTTAAGAACACTCTCGATGCAAAACTATCCGGACGCGGCTTCTCGTTCCGATTTGGCCCTTATGACCGGCGCATCTTTGGCTTTGGCATCGAGTGCACACCGGAGACTCAAGAGTCGTGCGAGACCATTTGGCGACCGAATATCAAATGACCAATTGATGCTAATCATAAATTAGTTGTTATACTCATGCTTATTGTATTTGACTCAGACAGTTCGTTGAGGAATAAATTTTGATTATCATTGTTAGAGTTCCAATATTGCCCAGAGACTAGGATCACTTCTTGATGGCTCATTCATAGGTCACTCAGGCAAACATTTGAGGATTGAGGGCTCTGGCTCTTCGCATGAGGATATCCGAATCCTCGCAGATGAAAGGTTTCTTTCTGTAACAGGCTGTATCATGCCACGTGACCCCGTCACCATACCAATTGTTATTCACGGCCAGACAGGCTTCTACCGTGGCTAGACTAGGATTTAGGAGGTATTCCGCATTGTCCGGTTGAGGAACATCATGAGCTGCAAATTTAAGACGGAGACAGAGGCAATTAGTTATGACCCAAGTGATGAGGCATCATTATCCCATCCGCAGTTCATTGCACAGTTGCCTGTGCTAGTAAACTTTTAAAATGATGAATAAGCAATGCAAAATTTGAAACCCTAACCAAGTCATTGTCTGACATGATTCCAGGGCACTTTTGCCTTTTACGTGAACGAACATTGTCGAAGAAAAATCCATATTAGACAAGGACGGGCAAGTACAGGGTGTTGCGAAATAACGGATCGCATACAGTTTTCAGATATTCTAGCTTGGTTAAATGAGCACGGATGTATTAAATCAACAGGTTATTGTTAGGTGCATAAAATAGAAGTCGTCATTACTTGTTTACATAATATGCTTTGAAGTTGGTAATTTTTCGGACTCTTTTAAAAGAAGATTAGTAAAAGCATGTATGAACAGGGACTCTAAAGATATACAAAAATGATATTAGTCACATATTTTGTTCAATAATTATGCCAATAATTGACATTCAAATATTTCAGCCGCAAAAGTTTAGGCCTCATTTGGTGGGAAAGGTTTCGTGATCACAACAAAGTGGCGTTTCCTTGCTTTAGTGTCCTTGGTCTGAAGGACTTGACCAGCAGAATGTAGCTCCTGCTAATCACTCGCTGGAGCCCCAAAGACGTTTTAACCGGAGTTTCTAATACATTGATGTGGAGCATTGCCAAGTACTGAAAAATTTTACCTCTTTAAATTCAATAGGGTTGCATAAACCAGACTGGTCAAAAAATTCCCGTTGCTACAAATTTCGAATTTCCCTAAAAAAACTCTTGGAATGATATGGTCTAAAGTTCATCTCTGAATCTAATAAAATTTGATAAACTCGATGCTTAAAGGGATTTGAAGTTGTTACGAACAGAAATACAAAAAAAATCAACATTCAGGTTCACCATTATGATTGCTAATTCAAATACATAAATGAATTTCGGGTGGTCCATTTTTTTCAAGCACCCTATTCTATACATAGTCCCCAATAACCCTAAACTGTCCAATTGTTAGGGGTATCAAAATCATGTGTATCTAATCAAAAGTGACAAAGACAATAAATGTGACAACATCCATTGCTTTTTGAGCGAAGAGGTCTTCCTAAGGAAAATGATTGGGTCATATCATAGAGATCATTAAACTTCACCCTACTGATCTTTCCTTGGAGGGTTACTCTTTACTAAATACAGTTGAATTCAGTTCCAATACAACATGCAACGCATTCACTTTTTGAGCAACGAAATGGGGTTCGAAGACAAAACTGATATGTTATTCAGACTCCTATGTCACTTACGTCGATTCAAGCGTGAATCACTGGAATACGGACGGGGATGTCAGGGTCTAGAATTGATATCTTCGGGGAGCGAGTGAACGGATTGCATTTTCCTTCAAAAGAGACTGACCCCAGGTCATTGCATTGCAATCACGTATTTCAAATGTCAGCTCAATCGAACGACTGGGTCAAAGCACAGTACTTAAAAGGGTACAGAGTGAATGATTTAGCACATTTCTGGTAATCAATTGCCAGAAGAGGATTAGTACATTCATTCT
>NC_081450.1:6423085-6432671 GCF_007210705.1 Tigriopus californicus | reverse complement strand
ACTTAAAAGGGTACAGAGTGAATGATTTAGCACATTTCTGGTAATCAATTGCCAGAAGAGGATTAGTACATTCATTCTTTGAAGAGTAATGTGGTGAGCTTTGAGAGGGCACATATATTATGATCCAGTCGTTTGATTGAGGAGAAAGTTTAATCGACTTGGGACCAGTCTCACATGAAGAAAAACGCAATACATTGACTAGATTCCGAAATGCCAATTATGCACCCAAGCATCCCCGTCCTTATTCGAGTGTTTCATGATTCATGTATGGTACTACTGTGCAAAGTTGCGAAGCGAAAATACTCGGTTAACAACCTCAAATTTCTCCACTAGACCACAAGTGAAAGTCACTAATGAACCAAACAATTGGTTTGTTAGAACGTACAACAATAGCTCGATGAGTTCGTCGTTTTTCTGTAACCCAAAACGGGTGAGCTTGAAGCAAAGAGGGATCCAAGACCAGAATTGTTTACAATAATATGAAACCTATCCAGCCAATCCAGCACGTCCAAAAATAAGTCGTGGTGTCACGGTAGCTCCTATTTCCACTGGCAACAACAGAAAGAGGGCAACCGTGTTGCTCAACGACGGCAAGGCCAAAATCGAGGACGATCCCGCCAGCACCATGAACTGCAAGGCAAATAAGACACACCCACAACGAGTCATGGTCTCTAGTGTCTTTAGGTCGAATGGAAAGGAGATGCTTCTGTTCATCATTTGATTGGGCGAAAATATGAAAATATTGCCAACCAAGGCCTAGTGCAAGGTGTTGCGGTTCCCCATTTTGCCTTCGTTAAGACCGCTCACCTGTGCGGCGATAGAATAGTGCATTCGCTCACCTGTTGGCCAGAAAAAGTCCTGTGTGGATACATACATACTTACATACATATTCCCTTTCTAGCTGAAGGACTTTTGGACCAGGCAAGGAGCAACCAAAGTCCTCATCCAAACTTGAGCTCACCCAAGACTACCATGAACCTTTCCAAAGGGTGACATCATCAATGTAAGCCAGAGCTTCTAGATCGATCAAAAGCCCGTGATCAAGGCCAATGGCACTGATATTGAATAATGGCTATCCTCAAGCACCTATTTTAAGCCTAAGTAGTTTGAGCTTACTGATGCAAGCCATTACAGGGTTATGTGAAACAGAGACTTTTAAATGTCTGATGGGAATTTTTGACTCAGCCACCGTGTTTGTCGAATATGAGCCAAAACGTAGTCTCTTCATTGATATTTCCAGGCAAAATAAATTTTGAGATTGCCAATGTTACAATCTACCTACTGACTTCCTGCGTAACCGTTACCGTTGTATTTGCTCCGACAAAACGAATGTTATTTGGTTCTTTCAATTGATTCCCTCGGCATCACAAATTGTTCATCGTACCTTATCTGGCTACAAGTGCCAATGTGCAATGAATACCTGAACCGCTATTTGACTTTTGATACTTGTTGATGTGCAGAAATAATGATTCTAAATTTAGACTTGTATGAACTGCATGTTATGGAATTGTTGTCATTAAATTTGAATGAGTTATATTTCAGCGTGTTTAACCACATTTGCCCTCCAACCATTAAACATCAACGGCGCTTTAAGCCGCGGAAGGTGAATTGGAATATCAAGGCTTTATCTTGGATGCAAAGGCCTCATGGCACTTTGAGACATAGCCAAAGCATTTGCATCAAATATGTGTTTGTGAAATTGGAAATGAGACGATTTTGAACGTTAAGAAAATATATGAAGAGGAATCTGATTTGGCCGTTTGGTCCTCTGTCATGATTAGCTCACCTGCTCCTGTACAATTTGTTTACCATTTCATGAACAAATTGTGATAATAAGGAAATGCTTCACATGGCATTTCACATCTAAACCCTTGATTGATTTAGATCTTCGTAGCAATACTATTAAGCCAATCAGTCATCCTTGTCAAAGCACAAGAACTCAACCATCTGAACGTGGAACGTGTGCGTCAAAAAAAGAGCACCAAACATTGGACACGAAAAACATGAAAACTTCGAGTGAGTGACTTCCTATTTACGTCGATTGATAAAAAGAACCTTAAAATCAGTCGTGATTGTGATTCAATGTTTTTGTTTGTACCCTGTGGTTTTTCTTCAATTGTCCTTGATCACCCTCCTGACACGATCATCTTTTTTACCCATAGCATGTCGAATATCCATCTTAGGCCGAGATTCTTCGCTGTGATTATTAGTCGGAAGCACAATTGATTGCTAATTCTTATCTCTGAATGAGCTTGATCGACGAGAACGAAGAATGCTGGTAATGGCGGTGCCATGTCCTTCACTTGAAACAAAAAGATTCAGCGCCATCACAACTGAAATTGGAAATTTCCAACGGAAAACCCCCTCTACATGGTATCTTCAATTTATTTTCTACGATCACTCACCCCCCTTTATATCAACAGGCCATTTTTCTCGAATTGTTTTTGATTTCGTTATTGCATTTGGTTCCGTAATTTAAGAATTTCCATGATCTGTGTTTAACCTTCATAGGATTTGAGAGCGCTCGATTCTACTTCTACTCCGAAGCTGGCTTGATAAGGTATCAATATTGGATAAATAGCCAAAGTGGAATATTTCTCATTTTTTCTGGTTTAGGACATCATGCTAGTTCGTATGAATGATGTCTGTTTTCATTCAGAGAAACCTTCGTTATTGCTCATTGAAGCTGAAATCAGGTCGATCAACAATCATTGTTCATTTTTGAGTGTGTGTGTGTGTGTGTGTGTGTGTGTGTCTTTGTGTGTTATTTTATTGGGTGGAGTTACGTTACAGATCAAATCTGGCTTCCATGTTGACCTTTGATTTTCCCGTCAAAAGTCAGGGGTCGAAAACATCCTACAGCATCCATCTCATTTCCCTCTTGAGAGGAACATTTAAATCACCCAGACATTTCGCAACATCGATTGAAAGTAAGTGAAAAGACATTGAGGGGAAATCCACGCCTTCATGGTTGTATGGAGTGGTCCAAGAAGACGTTCTTCGCTCTTGTCTCGACCGGCCAAGAGCAGATTTCGTCATTCCAAGTGAACGATGCAAAACAATGACGACTTACCTAGGAATTGTCCAATGAATCCTGTCCTCGACCAGGGGTTCTCTGACCAACCAGCTGGTGTCGAATTGGTGGAGGCGATGCTGATCCCGGTCCCCGACCAAAACCAACCTGCAAAAATGGCGACTTATGTAGTAGAAGAGTTGATCTGAGATGGCAGCAGAAATCCCGAACTGTTTTTCGCCTTCTCCGCTAAATGGAAGGGACAAGGTCAAGGCACAAAAATGTGCATATTTCTAGCCCCCCTACCCCCCTACAAGTATGCACCACTCGCACAACCACCACTAATACTGTTGAGCTCTGGTAGAAGAAAATATGTGACAATGCAGTGGTCCGAATTTATGTCGCGGAAAATTCCCGTCAAATCGCAACAATAGGATGCAATCCTTGAACTTGGCATCTCAACGACGTGTTCCTGGTAATGATCTTCCTCTAATTTGTCTCATCCTGACTCGTTTGGATGTGCTACGTTCCTGGCGGCTCTCAGTCGACGGAGATGGATGGATGGATGGATAAGGATGATGAACCTGATGATAATGATGATCTCGCGAGCTGGCATAGATCAATTTCAGGCCTCCTGTCAACTAGGCAAAAATGCAGCACACGAGCGGCCATGAAGGAAGCTCAAGTGGCTTGGAAATCTCTCCGTCATACACAAATGACCTCCCACATTCACGCTACTGTGAGCTATCAATCATTTTCAGGGTTTAGGTGATGATGTTCTGGTCTCTCAAAAAAGGAGCTCCTGCTCTCACGCCAGAACACCCGCACTGTCGAAGAAGTTGGTTGCCGGTTCAACCAACACCTACAACACAATCCATCCCATTAATTTTGCTTCGAGCAATGGAGTGGAGATGGATCTCGACTTTTCAATCGGGAAAGAATTTGGAATTGACATGATGACGATAGGGGTGAATGAGCATTTGTTGCTATTGGGAAGAAATGTGAAGAACTCGTTTATATTCCCGAGATGCAAACCGACAAGGTCGCCATTCAGCCATTCAAAGACGCCCTGAGGGGACTGCAATCTTTTTTCCCGATCTTGATTTCATGGGTTCCCGACCGTACAGAAGTCCATTAAACCAGCCAATTCATTTCGTCGGATGGAGGGGCAGGCAGGGATTCGATAAAAACGTACCATTGATGTGTCTGGGTTGTAGATGAGGTTGGTTGCACCCATTGAAGTTACACAGCCTGCCTGAAGTCCACGCATCTCTCAAATTTCTCTGGAGAATGAGATCTATGATCATTTGATTTTCGCTCGATGTCTCAATTGACACCAAGTCCATGCATTGTTCGCGGCACAAATTGCGGGAGTCCAACCACGTGGCTTCCGCACCCTGCAAGAGACAAAGACAGATATATGTGTAAAGTATGAAAACAACTAAATTACACGCCAAGCCCAAAGGTTGGTTGGGAAATGAATAAGCATTTCTTTGGCCATTCGGATGGCTGAAACTTAATTCCAGTCAAGCTTTGTGTTTCGTGATGAGAGAGCGCGTAATCGACTTTAGCATTTTCAAGAGGCCCACCGACAGATACGAAAATCTTAAATCTCACACGAACTAATGCAATATCAGCAAACACGGGCCCCATGCTGATTTTTAATCCAGATAAAGCCGTGACTTCAAAGGGGCTTGCCTTTGGAAATCTCTCTGAGTCATCTCCTGCATTGCTTCTCTAACTCGCAATGACACCCCCCCAAAACGCAATGAGTAGTTGTGCGATGCCTCAAATGGATCCAAGGTATGAGGCTCCTTCGACCGGGTTGACATTAACCTCCATGCCAAGTGGTCTTTAAACAAGGCATGGAAAGGTCCTTGACAAAAATATGCAAAATCAGATAAAATACTCGCTTCTACCCCTTGGCATGCCGAGATCGTTCTCATTTTTTAAGCTCGGTACCATCTCCATCTCTTGTGCAATGTGCATGCTCTATTGTCTTTCGGGGATTTTCTTGTCCAAATACTATACTACATGGGTATAGGGGTTTGAGGCCGTGAACGATCGAAAAAATGCGAAGTCCCGCGCTTGACTTGTGAGTCGCTTAAACGAAGTGACAGTGATGTCAAGCTTTGGCTAAGCTGACAACGGAGCCCAAGTCTCGATTTAATAATCCCTGGGATTAAGGTCTTCAATGTCATCTAGCTTTGGGTTTTGAACAGCAATGACTGAGAGCGAGGGGGATGACTAACTGACAGGATGGATTAGTTTGGCAAAACCGGAAACGAAACGTCGGTCAGCAAGGCAGGAATAATAAATCGCACATGCCATGTTCCGAGTGATTCAAGCGTATGCGGCATTGGATTACAAGGGGCCATTTCAAATAGTGCCTACAGCTTTTCCATTCAGAAATTCATAGGGGCTGTGAAGGGTACCAATGAATTGCAATATCCTCAGGTACCGGCCATACTTCATGTTTGACTTCATCGCTGGGTTCTCCAAGTTTATTTACATTCCTCATTATCATTGAGTCGCCATCAAGTCAATCTATCTGCATCTACTACCCGCCTTCTGTTACCACGTGTGTGAGTGCGTTTGCTTGGTACTTGCTTTGAGCAGCTACTATTATTGACTCAAGGCGGAGATGAAGGAGAAGGACTCGAGATTCACGAGGTTTCCAGGATTAAGAAGCCTGTGTACTACGTACTACGTATATTGACACTACTTGTAACTGTAATCCACGCACTTACCTTGTATTTAGTATCTACAGAGAAGAAATAGTAATGCCCATTATCTTTGCTCAAGAGCGATCGGGGCCTTCGGGCACATTTGATGGGATTGGGTCGGCCCAAAAGTCGACCCGAATGCCGTCGGGCATTAGACCTCGATTTGGCAACACATGATTGGAAGGATATTTGGAAGAGGAGAAGCAATGAGTACAGGAATCGGGACCAATCCATATCTGGAAGAAAATGCATTCACCGTCAAGTCACGAACTCTATAACATTTCCAGTTAACTGTCAAGCATGCAGATCTGAACGAGATCGACAACCAATACTGACTAATGTACACCAGTTATCCTGATCAGGGGCATTTTTCTCTTAGATGAAGTCAAGATAAACCAGCCTGAAGCCTGTCTGACTTGTGAGATTTCATGGAACGAATCAAACCGAGCAAACCCTTTTTGTAACTATGGGTGATGAAACACATTTGAAAAGTAATTATCGACGACAGAGCAACCTCGTGGACCTTTTTCCCAGCGTCGGACGGTTTTTTTCCGAACATGGTACTCATCATTTCATTGTGAAGGGACTTTTCCGTGAGCTCTTTTTCCTTCGCTTTCAAGCAATTTTATTCATGTTTTTTTTTCTCAAGGTTAGACCGATCCTGGATTCGATTCCGATGGTGTTTCACTTTGAAATCGAGAAGATTCTGTTTCACGTACGCACGTGTGCTCTTCCGATCTCGATGACGATCCAGGAATCAGAGAGGATTCGACATAATGAGGCTATCTTAGCAAGGTACCAATCTTTACAGACTCTATGGCCAACAATCGTGTTTTCCAGCTATCGTTTTCCAAAAATTCAACATTCCCTGTCGTGATAAACACGCTCATGGAATCTTTCCCCACGAAAAACCGAATAATGCATCGCGAGGAAATTTAAAATCCATTAGGTCCGCCAAAGTTTGATCGTTGGCCCGATTCATTGCTAAGATGCCTAGACATAAACCTTATCATCATGTCAAGGCCTGCTGCCTACCAGAATTCCGCTCACTGCCGATGTGTTGGCAAAATTTCACCCGATAATGGGCGGGTTTGCGGGCAATTTAACTTGGCGTCAAATCTTTTTCTCTGCACTTTTTCCCCGTCAAATCGCTCATCTCATGAAAAGGGCACCATCATTATCAGCGGCCTTAATGGTAAACGAGGCCATACAATAACTCGATTCAGAACCTTTTTCCAGCACTACCTTTAAATGTGAATGCAAGTGGTCAGGTGAAAATGATAACGATGAGAACACGAGGGTGGCATCACCACAAACATGACTTGGAGACTTCAACGTCAGTACAAGATAGCTTGGTGTTCCAGGTTAATCGACGATGGCACTGTCAGCAGCCGTAATGGTTCTCAATCAGTTCTGATCACATTGTATCACTGGGTCAACAATCACTTCACTGATTCCCCCAATTGATGAACAGTACAAGGACACTTCTGTCCTCTTAAAGCACCAACACTCATCTGAAAAATAGTTGAGCATACATGTACAGTATACCTACACCGTTCGCGTACTCTGGATGACCAACTAACAAATTCTGGCGTTTTTTGTCTCTCCCTCATTCTTGATCGAATCCTCGAACCGTGAGCGACGAGGGGACTCTTCCTTTCCTTGTTCCCTCTGTCCTTCTTTCGCTCTGTCCCTCTTTCACACATATACACACAAACACACACACACACACTCACACGTTCACCACAGTAGGTGCACACTCTCAATGCATGCACACCAACTCGCTCACTCACTCGATCCTAGAACCTCGTGGGGCTCGATTGTAACGTTGCCCGGTAAACTGGCTGAGTGGAAAACGAACGCTCGAAGTTCCTCCATTACTTCTTGGGCAGTGTGTCCCAAAAATAAGGATATGAAACATATTTGTTGGAGCACATAATACTCATTTCAATCGGGCGAATAGGACGAAAAATGAGTGGTTGCTTCGAATTGATTTCTTACGACGTGTCAGGTCCGAATGTCACTTTGTTTGTGGAATGTACCCTTATGCAATTGGTTATGTAATGTGTGGTTTGGTGGTTGACTTTGGGTTTTGACTTTGGTGACTCATTGTATTGAAGACCCTTGGCAAACTTGACATTGAGAATGAACCCAACTTCCATTTATGAAGAGCTCGGAAGAGCGACCATACACATACTTACAGTACATACTCACTATTGTGGTACCGTCCATTCCAAGTAAGTGAGCTTTGTGAAGATCGTCTTGAGTCACCACTCTAAAAGCATCCACAACTCTTCTAATAACAACATTTTGAGTTTGTCAGTTGCACATGTTTGTTGATCATTCAAAACGTAAGTCAGAGCAAGGATTTGACCTTATGTGTTTTAGCAATGGTGAAATTGTTTGTTTAGTAAAATGTCGTCAGACTTTATGGTTCTCTGACTTTAAAGATTTTGTTGTGTTAAGGTGTCTTTTTAGACATGAACAGAGGGGATTCTTCGAAATATTGCCTTAACCCACCATAAAAGTTGAACACCAGTGACGAAAACCAATTGCAATTGTTAATTAGAATCCTGAATTAAGATCGATGATTTGCGCAATCGCAGATCTTCTACAAATTTCTTATCTCACGTGTGGAAGGAGAGGTCCGAGCTAAAAATCACGATGATGATGGCGAATCGACGGGTGTGAAGTCAGTACAGTTTCAAGACTCTGGATCACACGCACACACCAACACACACCTAGTACCACCTTACTTGGGCACATTCACACCCTCGCTCACTGAAACGCATGCACGCATGCACGCACTCACATTCGTAGTACTTCATTGTCCAGCACCAATTAAATCTTCAAGGTTAAAGGAAGAGGAGGAGGAGAGGGAAGATAGAGAAAAATCTTGAGCTGGATAGTGGACTCATCATCACTTGGGAAGGAAATGAAATAGTCCAGAATCGAAAGGATCTCTTGAAACTTACTCTTCGAATCCAGGTTCTTACTGAGTGAATGGTATCCCATGTCGTTGACAAGTTAGAACTACGTCACTTCCCCAACCATTCATCTCAATCACGCAATATTTCCAGGAATTCTGGAAAAAGTTGAAATAATGCAACGAACTCATTCCAGAGCCTATTGATCATGGCAAATAATGTACCGCGTATGCCCCATGCATTCCAAGAAATGCCATATTTCCAAACCTTCCGACATAATGACGACCCACAAGGGCCCAATCTCCGTCCCATTCTAATGATTTGCACCGCAACCACTACAATCAGCAGCAACAACCCAAGTCACTCAGCGACTAGTTCTTGACAGCCATCCGATCATTATCCTCACATCTCAGTTCTATTTGGTGTATTATTTGGAGGGAGTAAAACGACGTACAGGTGTATACGAGTGGGACAACTCAGAGCAAGCAAAACAATTCCAACTTCCCCCCATCTCTGACCTCATAATAGTTACTGCTCGTGCTATTAAAATGGTTCAGCAACTTCCCGACATTTGTAATGCCGAACGAGAACGAACAATCATGAGAATAATGAGAAATGGCGTATACCCCACTGTGGTGTGAGTTCTTTGCTTCTAATGGCGTCTTTGTCGATTGAGCATTTCAGCCAGAGAATGAAATGAATCCTCCCGACTTGGCCAAGAACGTGTGGGTGGACTGGCTCTCCTCACCAGACAGGATTGACTTCGGACCAAAACTACGACTGTTGTTCGTTTTATGGGTCCATTCAACGATTACAATCATTTCCGGGGCGAAATAAAAAGAAATGAAAACACACTGGGCTACAGACGTGGGCGATTTGCTTGCTTATCTAAGGACAGTTACCTATTATGGTGGACGTTG
>NC_081450.1:6397296-6423049 GCF_007210705.1 Tigriopus californicus | reverse complement strand
AGTCCATTCGAATTCCAAATTTGCATAATGGCAAACAATAAGGTAAATAAGTTGTATTTCAAAACACGATGTTTACAACACAAAGAATCTGCATTTTTGCTTGAAAATGTCAAACCGTGAGAGGTCATAATCAACCTGTCAAGCATGTATTTGAACCTCTTTTCTGCCAACCTTGAGCAGCCATAGTGTATTGCAAATTTGCTTCTCTTCTCAATCATGAGGCCTTTCTATGATCTGCAATGGTGGCTGATGCGATGTTGGCTTCATAAGCTCAAGTCATTGCAATCATCTTTGGGTTATGAACACACACTTGTCAGTTCAAGGCCATGTGGAAGGGTCCGTTGAATTCGATCAAGTTCTTGAGAACTACCTTGCAATTGACCGAACTGAACAATCGACTGTTCTGGCCAGACTCTTAATCTTGTGTTGCTAATTATCGAATTCCAATTGGAAACGCTTCCACAGCAATAAGGTCAATCGATTTCCTTGGTTTTGAAAGCAAGGGATAATTTTGAAGACTTCCTCACACTGAATAGGAACAAAACCATGATTCATGTCCTAGGAAGACCTAGCGGGGTCCTTTGTGTATGAAATTACTTGGAACCATTTTGACGTATTTATCGGATTTTTGGGCGGAACAATGGGATTAGCCATTGGTCGACAAAGAAAATAATGGAAATACAGTTGGCTACAGGCGTGGGTAACTTCATTATAACGGGCTGAAAATGTCCTAGTTGTAGAAGAATCAAGTGTTTTATCAATATACATAGTTCCATTTCACACAATCCCTTATTAGTTCGCAACTGTTGTATGAAAACTTGAAATCAACTCAAGTTAATGAACGCGTGCCTACTTTCAAGACGGTTTTTGGCTAGCATTGCTCATGAACGCGTACTTTCAGTTCATCAGATTACATACACCAGCCTTGACATCTCATTGCCATGGAATGATGTGATTTTCCCATGTACAATGAGTAATTGACAAGAGGAGGCTAATTAAAAGAGCTTCATTCATTCGCTCGTCGGGTAAGAAGGAGGGCGGTAACTGGGAGATCAATCAGCCCTCCAGACCCTTATACGAGTATTAACCTAAATCAAGATCAGAACTCCACTAGCCATGAACGTTGATCATGGGAACCCTTGGAAATGCAGATTTCTAGCCTTGTTTTACAATCACAAAGTAGTTCGTCCTCCTTGCGAATACCGCGGACACTCACCTCAAGTCAATAGTAAGCAAGTGGATTCACATTTGGTTGGAAGCTTCCACAAGGCCTCATAGCCAAAAGATCCGCATACGTCGGATGTAGACAAGAAGGATTATATCCTGGCCATGAGTGTGCCAGTATGTCACTTGACGTCTCCGCTTCAGACAAATCTGACTTCGTCAAAATGCCTCTGAAAGTCACTTCCAATGTGAATCGTTCCTACCGAAAAACAAGGAATGAACCTCTGATGATAATGCGATAAGAAAAGACCAGAGCCACCAGCTGAATTTGAACGGATTAGTTCGAGTCATTGATTGATTGTTGTCTATTCTATGAACCGCTGATATCAATCTAATGGAGTAGCTGAGATGCATTTGGCACGCAGATGTGGGCCTTTGTCGTCCTCCTGGCCCTAATGATAATGTCACGGAGGTGAAATCAAAAGGTGCCCGTGGTTATTCACTTCTTCCTTGCCAGAGAATCCTACCTAGAAGCCGACCAAGTACTTAGCCATCAATCAATCAAGGTGAGTTTGAGACCCCTGAAGACAAAGAGCGCCGCTGACTGACCTTCAATATCTGAATCTCTGGGCGAGTAAGCTACGCAACAAGAACGTGCTCGCACTCCAAGTACGTACAACTCAAAGAGAAACCACCAATTATCATCCCATCAAGACATCTTATGTGCAATGGTGCATACTGATATCACGTAGAAGTTTAAATTACTTTCGGTAAAGTATGTTTAAAGGCGAATTTTAAAGCTTTATTTCTCCTAGGGAACTTAATGCTAGGCGTAATGCTGAGCATAAAAACACAGTAGCTTTAAACATTCTTCGGTCGATTAAAGAATCGGTTCTTATGTACTATGCATACAGACAAGGAAAAACCCTTGGCCACTTCAGTGTTTTTTCCAAGCTGACGTCATTCCTCGAAGGTAGTTTAGGAAGATCGGGTTAAAATCATTCAAGGACTTGGTTGAATGGCAACCCTAATTTACAACATATTTAGTTGCAAATTGAAAACAGGAAGACCAAGACAATATTTCTATCCGCTCTCTGGCGAAATTACAGACCAATGGCATTAACAAGTCAAGGGAATCAGCAATGCAAAACTATCTGTCATGGAGCGGATGTTTAAGGGCCCTTTTGGTTATCAATGTTTTCTCACTTTCCATACATGTAAATACTCTATTAATTCATAATGGTGCCATCGGCACCATAATTGCTATAATAATCATTGCTGTGGAATATGGCCGTCCCACTAGGCTCTCAAAACTGCATATTTTGCACAATGCTCAGTTCTTGCCTCTGGGATACTAGTTTTTCTATCTTCTTAATTCGAATCCAAAATAACTTTTTGCTGATAAACGGCCTATCTAGTGCCGAAATACCCTGCCGATTGTGCTCCACGTTTCAAAGAAAATGCTCATGGTTTCAAGTTGTATTAACAAACAATGATGTCACTAGAATCTCAACAAGCTTAAACGAATTAAATAGATTCTAAGAAAACTGCCTGACGGAAGGAAAACAACTGACTCAACTCCAAGGTAGTAGGTTCTTGCTCTTTTGTCATGCATTCATTCTACATAACGAGTGTATTGTTCAAGGAAGGTCACTTAAACTGAGACAAATGTGCTCCGAAAAGGGGGCCCTTTTTCAGGCACCTTAACCCGTTGTTATTTGACAAAGTCACGAGATTCGAACTAGTGGAACCGGAAGCTCAGCTTAATCGCGATTGACAGTGTTTTCACATCTTTGGAAGGATTCTCCCCAATCCAAATATATTGTGGGAGGCGGAAATCCTCTTGACACTTGTTAAACACCAGGTAACATCTCGGGCAAACACCCGAACTTTTTGGGTAAATAGGTATATTTCATCCTCTCTATGAAGCCTCCAATCAGAGACATGGATAAGGATCTGAACCCCATATCTGTTGGTGACCTTCGCAAATTGTGAAGCCATTCATTCGGACAACCGCTCTTTGGTGTGAGGTATTCCAGACCAAGGACATATTAATGCTAGGGAGAAAGGGCAAAAGGGACAAAGATTGAAAAATGGACTGATCGGTCTTGAAAAGGAAATGCTAAAAATTGCATGGCAAATTTGGGTCCAAGACAAGACTTGGAAAATTCCTGTCTGGGAGACATCATCAGATGAACAAACGAGTAAAAAAGATAATAGCATGAACATGGCTTTACCTTTATTCTAGGCCATTCAGTAAAGGGCGGGGAGGGGGATGGCCCGAAACTTGGGTGGCTCAGATGAGTTGTATATGGGCAATGTTGAACGAAGCCATTCTTTCTTGGAAGTGTCGACCGCCCACGGAAAACCGCGGAAATCAAAGCCAAGCTAGAACGTGTTTATGGTCACACTTCATTCAAGATCTAATATGGCCAGAGTTGAAGACACCACCATTCACCGCCATATCTTGTTATGGTGGTGGTTTGTCTTTGATATGGTGCCCTCGCGTTTTCTTTATTACGCCCACTCGGACAATGGATAATTCAATTGGATGATTGTTGTATTCGAGAGTAACTTCGTTGTAAATAGGAAAAAATAGGCACTTGGAAAAATGATGCTGGGCTTGTGAATTAGCGCCTGAATTATGACACCTGGACACGACCCCTTTCGCCTATTTAAAAAGAACCCTTATTCGAGACCAACATTGAGCTGAAACTGACTCACGTGCTTGCATGTGCTAAAAAGGTTCATGGTACCAAAACATAGGGTATAGTTCTTCATTCTCATCATTTAGGTAGGGAACACTAGGTCGAAGTACAATTTTTGCTAGTAAAGATATTTGCCTCGTCGCCACTAAAGTGTTTGAACATACGAAGCCAAAAATCCACATGATGTACAGGATTAAAGCTGCTTTAATGAAGATTCTAGCGAAAAAGTTATTTGAAGTTACCGATGGAAGGAAATCTGGAATTGACTCGAGTCTTGCGAGCTGCCCCAAACACCCTTTGTCTAACCCTAACTAAAACCGTTTCCAAACCTGTAATTAATTTGCTGATTCAATTTACTTTGTTCTAAAAGCCTCGTAAGAATGGGAAGACTTCTAAAAGCCAAATTCCTGGTAAGGAGGAGACAGATCGTCATACCTGGAAGAAAACCTGCGGATCTAGACTTCGAAGAGTTTCAAAAATCATAAACATAACATTTACTCGTTTTCAGTTCCAAAAATATTTAACCCTGCTTCTGTATTGCTTTCCTTCCTCCAAAAGGAAGCAACCGACTGCTTTCTTTATCTGCATATGCAGAATCTGTCACTGGGAATTAGAGATGAAATTATATGAATTGCATTATTATTAGGAATCTAATCTAGATTTATTAGAGGGTTTACACTATTTCAATGAAAAAAGCAAAACTCGTTCCTTACGGATAATTATAGAGGCTTGATGCATTTTGTTCAAACTCATAAAAGGACCTCGAAAATGATTTGTGAAATCGACTTTCGTCTTTTGTTGGCTTGCATCGTAGCGCTTGCAATCCGGTTAGCTAAGACCAAGGCAATTACATTAATACCAAATAATGGAGGAAGATAAAGCTCATATGGACCATTTGTTAAAACGTATCGAAAATTCCTTGAACTTAAGTCATGTCAAAAAGACGCTTCAGCATAGATAAAACTAACAATTTTGTTTGAGTTGTATTATGTACTGTAGATTATGCATGCTTTACGTCGACAACTGATGCATGTTGGCCACGAATACAACGAAGTTCACAATATCGCTTGACGTGTTCAATCATCATTGTTGCAATCTAAACCAAATTACGTAATGCTCTTTCAATCTTAACATTACGTTTGAAGATTTTTTTCCTCTTTGAAAATAAGACGCTAGGTGTTTTGAAGGTACCATTTTTTCTGACAGATTCCGAGATAAACTCTTTGTCGTTCTACTGGCCAGTTCTTTGGAAATGGTATCATGATTGGCACATTTGTGGCTTAGGAGTAAATGCGAACAAACGTTTTTCATTTGGGCAAGTGTAAGCCCCAAATCAGTTGGTGTAAAAGAGGCATTTAACATAACAAGGGAAAAATACATGAAATTCCTTTTGTATGATAACATTTTGGGTCCATCCAAGGGAGGACATATGGTGTAGTGATAAGTAAGAAAGACTCCATAAACGTCTTATTGCATATCTTTCTAGTACAATCAAACAAACAAGTATGCTTTTAGAGATTTATTTAGTGTGACAGAACAACCGGCACAGGAAAACGATGTAATTGCACGCCAAAGTTTTTGATCAACACACCAGAAAATAAAGTACCACACCAGTGTAGAGGGGTACGTCAAATTAAAATAAATAGGGGCTCACCAAACAATAAAGTGGCACACAAAGCAAAACAAAAATAATAATTTGCCTCCCCGCTTTTCTTGTTTACGAATAGCATATTTTAAGGAATATGACCTGAATGGCCATCTCAAATGAGTCGCTAATGGCGATTGTATTTACCTTTTATCTTTAAAGGGAAATATAGAGGCACGTTTGGGCATTGTGAATTTTTAAGCATGAATGAATTAATTGCACTTCGAGTGCTTTAAATAAGAATAAGTGGTGACTTATTTCTGTGTCTTCTTGTGCGTGTGTCATATTGAACTGATTTGCGTGTACAACTATATGCTTTTATACTTTTAGAGTGCCAATTGCTTTTGAGTTGTGCTACTTTCCTTTTTTTGTTGCACAATTAGAATTATTTGTGTGGTGACCTGAATGTGGTACTCCAATCATTTGGTGTTTGTTTGTTTGTTTGTTTGGAGTCAGAAGATAGCTCTCTCGCTCGGCTTGCTTCTGATGATGGGTGTCCCAATTAAGGGATATTCCCACTCCGTTGTCGCAACCAAACGTGCAACATTAATTATTACCTCACCCTCGGGAATGATCGCAGGTTCGCCCATTTAAGCTGTTAAGGCAGCAACTTATGCTGTAATTTAAACACCGCAAATAAGCTTGGACTCGGCTCACCTGGGAACGAACCAAGATTCGCAAATTGGAAAGCGGATGCTCTACCAATACGGTACCCCTGCAAGCCTTAATCATTTGGTGTGTCCATTTGTATTTTACACTTTTTACCCATTTCTTTGCTGATGAAAAAAATATTCCTTTTTTTTAGATTATTTGGTCCTCAAATCCGTTTTTATCCGAGCCCTGACAAGTTATTGATATACTTCATTACCCTGATGTTATAGAGGACGCAAGATTTAACAGTCAATGGTGTGGATATATCAAAATGTACATGGACATTCTAAGTCAAATCGTCACTGTTGACAGTGAACCTCATTGATTTAATGACAATTTCTATTGAAAGTTGTTCATTGAGTGAGTAAAGTATTAGTGTGATAATTGTGCTCAGAGATGAAAAAGAAAACATCCACGGAATATCCAAGATGGCTCATTTTTGGTGGGCTACGTAACCGAATAATCATCATCATTTTACTAAGGAATGAAAAACCCCAATGAAAGTTTTCATCTCAGCCCTTGGTTTATGAGGTCTTTGGTTACAGAAAAAATTACATAGAGAGCTCATTCTTAGTGCTCTGTTTCTTGTTTTGTTCTGTTTTGATTAAAATGTTAAAATTTACGATGTTGGTAACTCTGAGTTAATTCTAATCATGGAATTCTTAAAGCTGACTCATTGTGCGTCTTCAGTTTCTGTTTTTCGGACCAAAACGAAATGCTACTTAAAAGAAAATCTTGCCAAAGAGCTGTTTGTTAGTAATAAGGCAAAAAATTCTTCATTTGAATTCAAATAAGAAAATTGAATACCAAAAAGATCATTTGGAACTTGAATCAAAGCAAAAAAGTAGAATTGTTAGAGTTTCAGAAATTTGTTTCCTCTCTCAGATTATTAACTCGTAACGGTGTAGGCATCAAAATTGGATGATTAAATTTACTTATTGGTATTTATTACATGTTAAATATTTTTCTAGATGAAGAATAAAAAGCCATGTAAACTTAATTCTCAATTTTTTTTCCTCTATGCATCTACCTAGTATTGCAGCCGAGAACATATTGTTGATCTGGTTTTTGAAAAGTCAGACAATTTAAAGCTCCATGCAGTTTCGAAACGTGATTCAAAACTATTGTGAAAATGCTGCTTGTCCATATTTTTTCGAGTGCTTTTTTCCATTTAACGTTACTCTCATGGCATGTTTCGACAATTGTACTGAGTTTCTCATGACTCATTTCTGTTATTACCGTGGCGGCACTTCGAATTTTTTTTAATCCTTCGTAAAAATATATGTTGCTACGATCTAGAATGTAAGTGTACAAACTACCTACATATACCTCTTAAAAGGTAAGCTATTAATCTCCAGTAGTCAGTAATTACTTCCTGTCAATGGAAACATTTTAGTGCTAAAACAATTTATTGCGCGTATTCTATAAATATAGGAAAGTCCATTATTTGCTACGGTTTTTTTTTTGGGCTGTTTTTTAGATGAAATAAATCAACTGGCATCTCTGCACAACGGTAAAAAATTGGCAGTTAAACTCGCAAATCCAAAACAAGAGCCTTGAGTCTGTCTCTTGAATCGAGATTATGTATTGCATGTTTTCATTGTTGATGGCTCTTAGTTGATAACAGGTACATATTATCATTTTATCCCAATGCATTAATGACATCTGAACAAACAGCCATGTCAAAGCAGTTTAGCCTGTGTCTTCTCAATCAACGCATCCATTTTTCAGTTAATCATTTGCAATAGCCGATAGAATTCCTTGACCAGAACCTCATTTTGCGTCACTTTTTGGAGATCCGGAGTAGTCGTTGCCTTTCGGCTTTTGTGGCTTTGAGGGCATTATCGTTCCCTGAAAGATTAATAATCGATAGTTGAATGGGAACATTACACGTGAATTTTCTTTCATGATCATATCGTTTCAACTTACCATAGTTTTGGAACAAGATTTATATGTGCAAAGTTAGTGGCTGCAAATTCAAAATCCACCCTCACAACATTATTAGTAGGATTGGTGGGGTGACATGTATTTGTTTTCTCAAATCGTGTACATGTTATTTCTGTAAAACGCTCACATATTGAGTATGTTCAAGGATATATGTTTTGTTCTTTTGATCAGACTTGCTTGCATTTGGACCAGACATGAAGCTCACAAATCAATAGGCTCACTTGTGACCGAAGACCTGCCCGAGGTCCTCTCGTCAATACTTCCCATGGACATGGCCTCCAGGTAAGACTCGCGTTTCTTGCGCTTTTCACTGGTGGTCAGCTCGGCATTGTTCTCTCTGCGATTAATGGAGAGATTAGACCCTCCCATGGATCCATTGACAGAGCCCGCCATCGAGGTGGATGATCCCACATTAAGTTGGCTGCCCATGTGTGTGGATCGATTAGATCTGGGTGCCGCCGGATCAGTATTCACTTGGGTTGAATTCGTGATCACGGAGCCGTTGCGGCCCTTTCTGGGTTGATTCCCATTAGTGGACCACACCTGAAACCAAATTATTGTTTTACATAACATGAATGTCAAATGTCTTGCTCTCTAAATGAAAATATTAGTGTTGGGACATTGATATTTTTACAGTCGCACAACATGACGTGTCAGCGTTTAGACAATAACCGCAACCAAACATGAAAGTTTCGATGGCAATGGCGTGAAAATGTGAGCTCGTTTTTTTTGCTAATGCCTACTAGCCTTGGTTTTATTGCAAGAATGAAGCATTTTTAGGAAGCATAGTTAAGCTATTGTTTAACCGGTATAAAAATAGACGTTATGTTTTTGCTTATGTACAGGGTGGCCCGAGATTGAGTCGTTCTTCTTTTACTTAACCAAAAAGGCCAAGATATCCCGTATTGCATAAACATCTACCTATTTTCGTAAATGCTTTCAGCTTTTTGCATTTTCTGATATTATTGAGCACATTAATTCATGTTTTCAAAATATTCAAGAGTTTCAACCGAAATCTGCTTTCAATCTTTTTGTCATTTTCCTTCCAGATTATTTACATTTATTGAATGTTACAATATAGCAAATGCCTTGTTATAGGTTTTTAATTGACAAGTCATGAGGGTTGTGTGGTCATTTTCCTCTCCTTTAGAAACAATGGAAATTCCCATTTGCCTGAAAAAGGCCAACAGCCTCAAGTTAAAGTTCGTATGCCATTAAACCTCACAGGTCTACCATTACACAAGCTTCAAAACCTTAGACCTCAAATAGTTAGGTAGTCTGGTTTGTATACGGTTGCAATCACAAAACCATTGCCGATTAAAAGGTTGGCAGATATGGTGACCATTTCCAATTCATATATTCAAAGTTCTTTTTAAATTGCATCATTTTTTGAATAACTTGAATGCGAATTCTAGAGATAAACTCATTTTGGGACACCCTGTAATCATTCAACAAAACCGTCAATGGTTAAATCTTCTTGATCAAGTTTTTTTGATTGTCAATTCGTCTTTTGAAGAACCAATTCTGTGCCTCTAGCTCTGTCTAGACTTGCTTTGATCTAGACTTTGTGACGAATTGTTAGATGAGTCAGATTTACGAGTAAAGATCGGCTTTGTCGTGGTAAAGCCACTCACCTCTTGGTAGATTTTGTCCATCTTGTCCATTTCCACTTCCCTTTGTCGTCCCCTGCCGCAGCATCCCGAACAAAGGACACCGAACAAGTAAGACACGGGAATGGCCAGCACGATGATGAGGAAGGCCAATTCGTCCAGGATCCGGTGAGCTAAGGTGGCCGGGTGAAGGTTATCTAAGAGGCCAGGGACTCGAATGGCTACCGAAGTGCCAAAAGAAGCAATGGCAATGAGATTGTGAAGAATAAAGAAGACAAACACCCATCTGGACACGACCACCACCAATGTGCTTCTTCGTTCTTCGTAAGTCCCATAGAGCCGGCTCGTACAAAACCTGAAAGGAGGATAAATTTGTTAAAAATTAGACATCTTACTTCCTCCCTCCATTGTTTAAAAGTTGGATTTGCTGACCGCCAAAATTATTACAAAACATAAAATAACATGCCTCGATTTGGGGACAGATTGAGCTTCAAGGTATGGAAATTAGGTTTCATGATTTATTAATCACGCATGTTTCTAATCTTGAAAGCACCTTCATAAGAAAAAAACGGTTCAGTTTTTCGTGTTGTATTTTTGAGTGAATATAACATTTGCCACTTGCAAGTTCATTGAACTATGAAGGTCTCACTGTTAGATAATCTCGGCTTTTTTTTCATTTTTTAGACCCATGAGATTTTTGATCATAGACCTTAAACAGATGATCTAAAGATCCGACTATGTTCAATCCTCATAGGTTTGACTGGAATCCGAAGTTGTAAATTTTATAGAAGCTCTTAACCAATTACTAAGAGATGTGCAAATGTCTCGTGAGAAACTTTACCTGCAAAAGGAAGAAATCTATAAAATGAAATCAAGGTTGCAAATGAGCTAGTCAACACTTACGGCAAATGCTTAAAGCTTGGAAGAAGAGAACAAACTAGTCGTGAAGTGACGATCCTATCTGATCCATTAGCCATTACCAACCTAGGCATCAAATATGAAAGCACGTCAAAAACCCACAAATTGTGTAATTACCTTATGGTGAACACGAAGAGAATGATCGACGTGAGCAAGTTGTAGAGAAAGGTTTTGGTGGCTGCAATGCCAATGTTCCACTCCCAACTCCGCCGAGATTGCTCGGGAACTCGGAGATCAATGATGAGAACTGCAATGGAATAGAACAGGGGGACACACACCACCATGCTCACGAACAGAATCCAGATCCCGCGATGTTGGAAGTCCGAGAGATGACACAAAAGAAGAACTATCATGTACAACGTGATCCCATGGAGCAGATTCCTCACACACCAATAGATCGATCTCGGTGCCGGGAACAGCGTGACTTTGTGCACAAAGTACTCGTCAATGTGATCTTGGTAAAAGGCCATGGAGAGCCAACAGAACAAGGTCAAGGCCACGAGCGAGTAGAGCCGCCAATTTTTGAGCTTTTTGCCTCGAGCCACATTCACAAAAACTAGGATGTAGGCGATAAGGAAGATGAGGATCACCACTCCCCGTGAGATCATGGTGGCCCAATCAATGGCTTCCAGCTCATACTCTATGGGTGGGTGGAGCTCCTCGAAGTCTTCATAGTCTGGGTTGGTGAGTGTGGGATCAAAGGGTCGAAACCGATCGTTGGGATCACTGCTGTCGAAACGTGACATTTTGATGCACTTTGAGTTGGTTAGTGGGCTCTCAGGGTCATGCCTCAACGGCCTTGAACTCTTCACCGATTTCCAAATCACAATTCAGGTCACTCGTATTCGTTCAATAGAGGCACGATTATTAGTCACTGCCACCTTTTGGGTTCATTCTTCCCTTGGTTGTTGCTATTGTGTGTTTTTGTATTGGTAGGTGTGGCACCTGTTTGATTAAAACCTCCAAAGACTGTTGTTGTGATGCAACGACTACCACATCAACAACACACTCATACACACACACACTCTCCCTTATACCTCGGACAATATTCGTTGTAAATTGTTGGATTTAAAAATCACCTGGCCTGCCTGTAGAGGTGGGCTTGATACATGATGGTATTCTAACCAGCCCGTCAAGTCAACCAACCAATGGTTGTTGCTCACATAACGTGCCGGCACGTACTCGATCGAGAGTGTGGATGGATCTTCACGCACATGGAGGCATACACCTCTCCAGCATACCGTAGAAGTGAGTCCCCTCACTTTTGGACGTGGACAAGAGATACCTGAAAGGCTCTTCCAATAGATGATATGATGGTAGATGCTCCGCTGGATGGCCTGAAAGTCGTTGACTTGGGGTGAAACAAGATTCTTTGTGCCTTGAGAGATGTCCTCAAGGCATGGGAATTCGAAATGGATACAAACTTGACAATCTGAAAAACGGAGGGGAGGGAAAATTAGTGGGAAATTCAGCGATTCAGGGCAACACATAGTCGCTCTTCCGTGACGCAGATTTGATTTATCTCACAATGGGAATGTTTCCTGCTCATGAATGACTTCCAAGAGAACTCAATCCGTTTATCTATCACTCATGACACCATTCAGGTGTTTAATTTGATGATTTTTAGCTCCAGCTCGCCAATTCAAAGGAATGTACAGTATATTCGTGCACTTTGCATTCGAGTGAAATCCGACTCTCGGACCTTTTCTCATTCGTCAACACCAGCTTTGTTTTTTATTTTTTTTTTTTATCCGCACCTTTGGAGAAAACTGCACAAAAGCATGACGCTCAAAGCAAGCACAGCACGATCCCGTCATTCCGAAAAATCCCCTTTTGTTATCTACATATTTATGTAGGTTGAAACTTGACAATAAAACTCACTTCTGGCCAGAGGAATTGATATGTAAGCGTTGAGCCGATTATTTGTAGCGCAATATATGTTGATGGTCAAGAAGACTGTTGGACTTTGTTTTTGGAGAAAGGTCTTGCCTTGGTCTACGCCCTTGCTTACCAAGCAGGTAATTACAATAGTAGGGCACATAGGAGCAACTGAGGATTGAAATCGAGGCCGCGGACCGAGGACCCTGGAGGATGACTCATCACCAAGACAGGTATTGCTGCATTTTGGATCGTACGTAAGCTGGGGTAACAAGAATTTCCTCCTCTTTCTCTGCGTTGAGTTGCATTTTCAGGACACACACTTCCCTGTTTATTCAGAGAATATGAATCATCCAGACTCAAGTGCCGGCTCATCGATGGCTTACTGAATTTGATAAATGAAGCAACTCATCATCAAGATGGGGGCTAGAGGAACGCATCAGTTGTTGAAATTAATAATGAATGTAGAAACTTGATATTTCATCAATTTCAAACAGAAAGCGACCAAAGGAACCTAACGTGGAACAATTTCGGAAACGAGAGGTTTTGCTTGAGGTTGCGTGATGATAATGCTTTATTTTAGTTCCGTGCATTTGCGATCCATGTAAAGCTTTGAATAGGTTAAAATTCTCGTGTCTTTATAATTATTCTATTGCCACCTATTCTGCATCTTCATCGGCGAAAGCTACATCAGAGTAGGATGGTGGATCTTGATAATGGCGGGGTTCCCCAGACATGAATGGATACACATTCGAAAAGCTCAAAGCACCAAGATACGAATTCCGATCGGGATCGTCTTTCTCCACCAAAACAACGTGGTCCATGCATTGTTGATAAGTTGGCGGTTGATCGTCATCAATCTGATCGTTGGAGGGAATCGATCCCACCACAATGGGAATCACTATAGAGGGCTCATCTTGAATTGGAGGGTCAAACTTGACTTGAACTTCATACGAGACCTCGACTAATTTGCAGTTAGAAATGGTCGGACTCAAAAGTGGAAGCGGAATCACCACCGGACACCAAATGTCATCTTTGTTTATTGGCGCGCCCACGGCGTGAGCCACTTCGGTGCTGACGTGCTCCTCGTGAAATCTTGACTTCCGAATGACAACCATTCTAGGCACTACTTCAACCTTGGAGGAGTTGGTAAAATCTGAGTTGACCGAAATAAACCCACCTGAAACGAGGAGATGGGAAATATTAATCGGATTTAGAAACCAATGAACGGGTTTATTTTGTGTTGTCAAATAGACCAAGGACACTAAAGTCCCTGACTAGACAGACCTGGGATATAAAGCTTTCGGTTAGTACGGAAGGATGTTGGAACTGTGATGCCATCGCTTGTCCGAATGTCAACAATGGTTTCATTTGACTCAGTCTGAAATGAACAGAAATGCTAAGGTGCTGGTCAAGTTTTCACTCCCAACGAAAAGCGATCTTACCTGGTCATTGGTCACAGGATTGTCCGACAAAAAGGTGAATGCCTTGATTGACTTCCAACTTTTTCCGTTTCCATCCTCGAGTTCTGCTGTTACTAGATAGCGGATACATCCCAAAGTGTGTTCCAAGGACGTTGGGAGGTCCACGCCAGGCAGTTGGAACTGGAACTGGAATTCATGGATCCCCTCGGGCAATCTCTCGCGGGCTCCTGTCCCCATGCCTCCCCTCAAAAATCTGGAACAAAGCATGTCACATGTAAACATTTCACTTCATTTATTTCATCCCTTTGTTGACTGGCACATTGTGGGCCAACCCATCATGTAAGAGTCACTTACCGTCAACTGCCCGATGGTTTGGCTCTTCTACTTACTCGTAATTGCCTGTGTCTTTTACAACTTGTCAGCCCTTCCCACTTGTAGAACAGATATGACTCTAATAGCTATCCTTACAGAATGTACAGGATGTATAGTATGCTTTAATCTTTAACAGAAATTGTTCAGTGTCAAAGTGAGAATCGTTTACACCTCGTAATTGACTAATTACTTCGGTAACACCCTACAGTGGTAAAAATACCCTTTAATGTTTTGAAGGAAATACTCAAACATGTCTTAGTACTTTTCTACCTGAGAAAATTATAGGGAACAACTTTGATTTTATTGCTTCATGGTATTTTAGCCCACATCAGAAACTACCATACCTAAAATCAAGACAAAAAACAAAAAAATCAAAACCCTGTGTAACGAAAATTGGGAGCACACTTACTTAGCACTTGATTATAAACTGTGATATCATCTATTTCATCACTACATAGTTACATGGGATTTAGTGGTCAAAATTTCATCGTTTTTAGCCCCAAAATGCCTCGGTTATATGTTAAGTCAATTTCCCAAAGAATTAAAATCGATGTTCATAATCACAAAAAAACAATATTATTTCTATCTTTCTTACAAAGTCTCACAATAACTCAAAATGCTTTTAAATGTCCCTTAAAGCACATTAAAAGTGCAATCTTTGAAAATGTAATTTACAATCATCATGAGTACACTTAGTTACGCATTCACTTGTATTCTGAAGACAACACATACAACAGGCAATGCTATAGATTTGTTCGTTTCTTGAAGAATTTGTTGAACCTGATTAAAAATAGCCTCTCTTAGGCTTCACTGATGTTTGCGTAATTTCTATTGCCTGCTCAACTAAGTGTCCTATGGATGGTTTGATCCATAAACCAATGGCCAACCATGAATTTGAACATCTACTTTCACAATGTTTTTAGTTTCTTGTACTAGTTTGGTGGAGGATATCACCACCGGGTCATTAGATGGATAATAAACTAGTATCTAATGGACATGGACTTGTTCCAAATAGTTCAGTGGATCATGACACCGAATTTGGAACACCACTCCTGCATGGTAGATATTGCGTGGAATGCATCATGTTCCACAACAGATTTCCATTGGGCCAATATAGATATCTTGACGATTATTAGTCGACAAATATTGGAACAACCTAGAGCTCATGCATGTGGATCAGTCCAGCCATGGAGTACGGGGTACAGCTAACACTTCCGTGCCCAATGTGTTTTTCTACAGCATTTCTAGCAACTATTACAAAACAAGATACCCCTCACGTCAATGTAACGGAAATGTACATACCCTTTGTGGACAAGTATGCAAGCATCGTGAAGGATTGAATGGCGAATGGGATAAAAGACAATCCCTAAAAGTTCCTTGAACCAGGCGAAACAATCGACAAGGAGGAAATCTTCGAGCTAAGTTTTGCCCTTGGAATAACCACTTTAGGTCTATACCCGGGGATCTAAATCAGCGCTAAGGATTCGATTGGGACTTTATGTCTCTATATGCTAAGACCCTGAACTTTACTTCGCAAACGCGTGACGAGCATCAAAGCTCTGGGATCGTCGCAAAGGGCTATTGAATTGGACTAGTTGACAATCCCTCTCTTAATATATATGTAAATTCCACCCTTTTTCAAATCATGGGAACCGTTTTCATATTATTTATTTCAAATTATGTTATTATGAAGTTTGGCCATAGCGTTTGGAGCAATTGTTGGAAACTGTCTAGCCTGTTTGTGTTTTATTTTCTTCATTCATCAAGTTTTTTTTTTTGGTACAGATCGATATGTATGTCCCTCTTTTTGGGGTTTAGGTTTAAGGGGTATATCAAGTTCCAAATCTCTAGCCCCAAAGATACTTACGCTCACCGTTTTTTCTATGGATTTCTCGCC
The DNA here is from genome assembly GCF_007210705.1 of Tigriopus californicus. Taxonomy (NCBI): domain Eukaryota; kingdom Metazoa; phylum Arthropoda; class Copepoda; order Harpacticoida; family Harpacticidae; genus Tigriopus; species Tigriopus californicus. The sequence continues at coordinate 6,406,835 of NC_081450.1, read as the reverse complement.
TCCAATTATTTTTCGAGTGTCCTGTTGTCCTAGAATACCCTTGGAAATCAAATAAATTCATGATATTTTGCGTGGAGAAATTCGAGTGTAAGTGCCAAGGACGAGCCGGTTACGACTCATTTTGCACTGCCAGGAGTAAAAGCTATTTGGGAAACTCAACTGGTGCTCAGCTCGTCACAAACTCGATCCAATATCACGATCTTTACCAGGAGTTCATTCAACAACCACGAGTTGTTTTTTTGCTTTCCATACGATTTTTTTTTCCTGATTGAAGCAAAACCACATGGGCATCATGGTTCCTTGATTATCAATTGGATTGGTTTACCAAAATTGGACTCATTACCCAATTGGAACAAAAATGGCTTTAGCGGCTTTAGCGTGGCACAAACGTCTAGTCAATCAATAACGTGTTGGTAGGGAGGTAGTGATAAATATCCCTCAGAATTTCAATTCCATTACATCGTGATTATGCTCGTGATTCATCGAACAAATGAAGAAAAAGAAAAGCAACCCTTATTAGCAACAGCGTTAATGCACACAAATTATGACTAGTACAATGCAAAATATTTCAACAAAGCTTCTTGCCCTTACCTATTGGGATTGTGAGACCTTATCTCAGTCACTTAAGCACCATTCAAACTCTCTAAATGAATGTCAGTTCCTTTTCTTGGCCATAGATGTCAAGGTGTATGAAAGACATTACTTGCACTAACTTTAAATGCGCCATTCATATACTCAAAACTTTCTTTCTAACTCGTAAGCCGATATCCCGTATACCGACCACAACCTGTTGTTGGAGCGGTTCTCCCAATAAATAATCAACAGTACATCACGAACAACACGCATCATGAGGTGATTAAATTTGTATAAGAGATGTGTTACAAAATTGAAATGAATGTCATTTTCAGCGTAGTTTTGACGCCGTTTGTGGGTCAATATTCAAATTTTGCTTACTCAAACAACTGGCAATTTGAATAGAAAGGCAAATCTCATCCAAGCATGGTGAATTTTGGTGGACACACTTTGTGTATGCTGTGTTTTGCTCCATTGAGTCATCTGTTCCTCGTTTACGAAGTAGTTTGAAGCATCAAAACCTAAAATACCCAAGTTGACGTCAATAGAAGTTTCCTGACCAAAGATAAAGAGTGCAGAACCAACCTATCCCTTCTAACGTCAACAAAAGCCTGGCAATGTCGGTTCAAACTCCTGCAAGCCAAAACATTTAAGTCATTTTTCACATATGCCTCAACGACATTTTTAGTGATTCTCTAGTGCTTTGGTAATACGAGTGCGTGTTGTTAGTCTTCCCCCAAAGAACCCTTATACTTTAGTCACAGAGGGTTTGGGCTAGGCAAGGATGAAAGCCATAATTTGGACGCTCAGAATGGTGGGAGGTTGTTATGACAAATGTTTGCACAATTCGTCAGGGTTGGCTCCTAGGTTGGCTCCTAGCACTCCGGTCTTAAAAAAAGGAGGAAGGGGTAGTTTTAACATGACGCCACCGAACATTACCTCAGTAATTGCAGCTTTGATTTGATATCAACATTTTTTTACGATGGCAACAAGGCTAAGAAAAGTACATTAGGACATAACATTGGGGTAGCGGCGACATCATGACGTCACTGCACTTTTTTGGAAACCCTAAATGGAGCTGGAAATGACAAAATTAACGTTTAACTTTTGTTGCGTTCAAAGATTGTGCTTTGTCCTCATTTTGGGTCCCTATTTTTAATTGTCTGGTATTTCCCTGAAATGGTCTTTAAATGTAGCGCAACTCCACTATTGTTTCAACATCGATTACTATAATGTAGATATTGAACTCGGTTTAGAGGTCTTTCACTTAAATCCGATGATTGAGCCATGATGTTTGGCAAGTCTAAATGGCTACTTTAAAATTTTTTCTACCACAAAGTAATCATCAATGTATCCGCATTATCATGGTATGTGCAAGATATATATACTTACTTTTTGTCTCGGATGTACACTTCTTCGGCCTCAATTTTGTCCCTTTTTCCGAATAAGCCAGATTTTCCATACACTCGAGCGAAGCTCTTCAAAGTCACCGAGATGCACTTAAACCGGAGGTCCCCTTGGCACTCCAGCAAGACCTGACCGTCAACAGTTTGATCCAACCTATAAACCGGAGTGTCGTGGTCCAAGAATTTGATTTCCAGTTGTTGGATCTCACCATTCCTGCCCCGTTTTCTAGGAGGCAGGACCTTAGGTTCAATATGAACCTTGTCGTCCAGGGAGGGCACCTCGGTCTGTAGGGCCCGGGCCCTGTTCATGTTGATGTGGCCTATCACGCCCCCCATCTGAAACCCTGGGTGTTCGATTCCTTTGGGGTCTGTTTTAACATAAACTGAAGGTTCAATAATATGTCTAGCCCAGGAAAGAGTTCTTCGGTCACAAGACAACAGAACTTTTTTCACACCCACTCACAAGAGGCGTTGGTCTTCATTTTACGACCCTTTCGGCAGCACGAAGGCCGGTCGTCTGGTTGTGTGTATTGACTAACATGGAACACGCCCTGCTTTTCTCATAGACTGAGTGGAACAGAGCTTACATGGAAAATGCGACAGCTGACTGGTAAGAGAGACGAGAAGTTGGAGCACAAATGAGCACAAACCTGGAACAAAGTGAGGAAAGGAACATCTCTGGCAGGTACGCAGGAACAGATGTTCCTAACACGTAACAGAGCTCGGGCAAAGAGAGCCGTGAAATTTGATCGATACATGAATGCCATGCATGCTTATTGCCAAATGTATGGCTAAGATGTCAAACGCTAAAACGTCTCTTACTTTTTGGACTTGGCTTGGTGCAAAAACAGAAGGGCGTTTCCTATCAATTACATCACTGTCGAAATCTACAAGAGTTTTAGAGGACAAATGTTTAGCCTCTACCTTTTCTTTGCAATCAAAATTATGTATTGACTTCGAGAATATGCACTTGCCTTAGATGTTTAGACAGGTAGGCAATGAATTGATCCAGTGTGGGGACCCTAATTAAAACGCGAAATATCGTTTAACGGAAGAAGACTGAAGGCCTGTTTTTTTAAAGGGTGTACCTCCAAGTTAGGGGCTTGGACGTTAACCGGTATGAAAATACACTCATTCTGAGTAAGTTCCAAGCCTTAACTCAGCAATACGAGAGTTTAAAAGATTCGCATCAGCGCTTTTAGTACAAGATTAGCTAATCTGAGGAGATAATTATATTTTGAAAAGAAATTAGGATACATCTCTTGTATCCTTATTTTGTAATGTGACATCAAATTAGCCCATTCTTTCGTTTTATGTCCCAAATGCCCTCGTTATATCTTAACTCCAAATGCCCAAATAAATTAATGAAATTTCCATATCACAAAAGTGATTTTTTAGCCCTCTAGCACAATTTCGGAAAAGCTCAAAATGCTACATAACAACATGCAGTTAACTCTTTAATTGAACATTTTTGAAACTTTGCTTTCCAAATATTAAAATCGCACATAGTTATGCACTTAATTGATTTTGAAGAAAATACATTCAATAGGCTGATTTATAGATTTCTTTTCATGACAACTTTGCTACTTTTACTTTTTAGACCACTCGGTTACACCAGCTCTTTCGATTATCGATTAGGCATTTTGCAAAAAACAATGAACCGTTTCAGACATGACTTCATAATTTAAGTTTTAAATGAATGTGCACTTTATTTCCCTTACAGAAGATTTTGAAAATTTTATTTTTTAACATGTTTTTAGGCATGTACATTTTGTATTCTGAGGTAGAATAATACTTGTGTACAGCAATAAAATCAAAGTCGATTTTTATGACTCTATGAGGCAGAACTATTAATACCATGATGTGCTTGGATATTTCTTTCGAAATTTTGAAAGACATTTTATCCACCGTAGGATGTCAGAAGATCTGATGCCCTCAGATATGTTAGTCAACGTTGCAAAACTTGAAAAAATTTAAGAAATACAACATTGAAGGAACTGATCTAAGATTTCTGGATTTTCTGGAACGCATCCGTAATTTGTAAACACTAAATTTTGATTTTTCTTACAATGTCATTGTTGTTTTTCAAGCTATAAGGCACCCTTGAAAATACGGTTGACCTGGGGTTATTATCTAGACACGATCCTATTCTCGTTTGAAACTCAACCGTTGGTCATTCATTTTGCAAAATCATCGAAGAGAGCACGCTAGCAAGTTGTATGAAGTTGGTGTACGATTTACAACAAGGGCCCCTTGGTCACTTTTGATTGGACGTAATCATCAAATTGAAGCTGTCTTCTACAGACTTTAGAGTAGCACAGCAGTTCATTCTTTTTTGTTTTGACATTCCAATGACTTTATCAAAGGAATCAGTTCATCATGGAACTAGTAGTTGGCCAATCCAGTCCTTGTCCCCTTTTCCAGAACTGAAGGTATTTTTTTTCTTACTTAGTGTGATGATTGATGAACATATCAAGTCTGTTATGAGCGAAATAAGTATGAAACAAACTAAAAATCTGAACTCTCTCGACAGACCTTCAAGTGCTCTAATTCAGAGTTCAAATACAAGGCTGCAGTTGATTGTTCAAGAGTCAAATCGCTAACAAGATCAATCAGGAATTTCGCAACGGACAGGATTGAACAAAAACGATAGATCGTTTTTCATTCACGCATGTCTTCTCTTGATCATCTTTCCATTTCATACTATACGCTTGGATATATCTTTCGAAACTGCAACGGGCTGAATTAACAACCACGCGAATAATTCAAGATCGAAAACATTTGAATGCTCACAAATGCCTTAAAACGTCCGTTGACGAATAATGATGGATTTTGTTTTTCGACTTGTCTCAAATTTCCGATGATTAGGAGCGAATCGAGTCTTTGTTCCAAGTCAACCGTCCTTGCCTGACTTGATAAGCCAACCCAAGAACGGCTGTGTCTGGAGAACTCCTTGGCTAACCCTTCAAGTATCAATCGGGAGAGACTGCGCTTGGCAAAGAGCACTTACTCATTTGTGTTTTGCTCTCGACAAAGCCATAACAACTCACAGACTCTACTTAAAAGATTGACTGAAACTGATGGCAAAATAAAGACTTCGATTGCTAATGTTCTCTTTCGGCTTATATAATAGCTATTGACCAATTCAAAATCCGAGGGATTCAATGTATTTGATTGATCAACATTTTGGGCAAGAAAAAAGGACCAACTCATCTTTTTGACAAATTCATGTCATCTCTTATGTGGCAAATGAATAACTGATAAGTAACATCGTCCATGTGTCGACTTTTATCTTCAGGATCTATAAGGAGAACTTCGATTCAATTCCTTTTTCTTCTCGTAACGGTTGCAATCTCCAGTATTGCCATTTACCATGGTGTTTCAGCAATGATTTTTTTTGTGTCCGAACATGTCTCGACGCTTTGAAATCCAGCCATGTGATTCATCGAAGAGAAATAATGTCGTCAAAACAAGTAAGATCAGCTTTCCATACATCATTCAATTGCTTAAAAACCTTCATTTCTACTCCATATCTTTTCTACGATTTTATGCATTTTGCTCCCAGGTGAAAAGCTGACTTTTCCAGAACTTCGCAAAGTGTCGTTGTTTCAAGTTAAGGAACTGCATTGGAACCGGATGTGTTGCCAATTTTGCTAACCGTTTTTTTTTTAATTTTCGTACTTTTTCGTGGTTGATCCTTGACATTGCTTTGTTCTAAAGGTGAACAATATGATATTCGAGCGGGCACCAACCTTCATCTCAAAGGCTTTATCATCGGAGAGGTCACCACCGTCAGTATTTGTGTCAACCATGGAGAGATCAGTGCTCACCCCCTCCTAGCCTGCTCTAACCCTGATCAATCTCATGCAACTTTTCCTGTTAGCAATGGTGAGAAGCACTTGGTTGCAAAGGGATGGATTTGAATAAATATCAATGTACCTCCATCATTTTTCAGATCAAATGAAGCAACACGTTTTTAGGTGCGATACAAACCACATCGCTTGAAAACAAGCTAATACTACATATCGTTCATTTAGACTGCAGAGATCAAGACTTCGTTTCTGCTTCCAGAGCCTTCATGAATGATCCTGATGACGGAAAATATTATTTAGATAACTTGGGACACCCAAGGGTCGACCTGAGTATCGCCCAAAGTTCGGTAGAGAACGGACTTACCACGTTCAAATGTCGACTTTGCTTTCTTTGTCTCTCAACAGAAACCAAAAGTAAGTCTGATGTTACATGTGACCAAATGGAACGAATCATAATCTAAGGTGTTAAAAAGCTTTCGAGTTCAAGGTCCCATTTGTCTTTTAGGCTATGGAAGGCAAGAGAACTTGAAAAAATGGAGCCTCCAAATTACAGCCAAACGGGATGATATAACCGTCCTCATCGAATCCATTCCCATTCAAGTACGTAGGTGGTGTTTCCTCAAAGACGAGCAATTGGAATCGACTAAAGTTATGCTTCAGCATTTATAAAACCTTTTTAAAAAGTCAAAGCAATGTTCCACAGGTTCTGCGCTATCCACGGGCCAATCGACGAAGCATTCGTCGGAAACGATCTCCTTGTTCCTTGAGCGACTCCCAAAGCTCTGGATCTCCTCCTTCAAGGCACTCCATTGACACTCCCCCTCCCTTAGAAGTAAACTTTGCTTCGATTGTACAACAGCCTTTTTCAAAAGTGATAGAGATGAGGTCACCTGTCGATTGGACTCCATTTGCAGATGCCTTTGCCAGTCAAAGTTTCAACCTGGATATTCCTCAAGTAATACTAATCAGCTATTTTAGTTAAAAATCAATTAGCCGGTTGAGGTTTCTTTGACAATTTTTTTTGCGGACTTCCTTTTTGGAATCCCAGCAGTTCAAGACGATAAATTTATGCACTTTACTTAACTTTTATTAATATATATTATTTGATCGACCAACGAATTAGAGTTGGTGTTCTAGGTAATCCTTGAAAATAAGGTTGATCGGGAATTTTAGACAAAAACTTGTCCAAGTCTGACTTAAATCCTGCTATTGGATCAATGCCTACATACGACTTGCGACTATTTGAACGCAAGAAGGCCAAAAGGTGCTCTCAAAACGCACATTAAGCCTCTACGGTCACTAGAATTGACCCTAAATCCTGGGTTGGGACAAAGCTCATGAATGCTTTTGAAAACGTACAGAATCAGATACCTTTCGTACCCCCTCAATTTATTTTTATATCGTGACAAAACCTTAGACTTGATGACTAGGATGCTTTTCCATTTGAAATTTCATCCTTGTTCAAGCCCACCGGTTCATACTGGTCATGAGATTAGGCAGGAGTCATGGAAATGTTCATTCTTATTTATGTAAAATATGAAAATCGCATCGTAAAATGTTTGTCTTTTAAGATAGAAGCTATTGGAGCGCCAGATCGTCAAGCTTTAATCCAAAGTCTCGTTGAGAGGAAGCGAGAAGTTCAAAAAGAAGAGCTGAAAAAATACGCGGACATGCTACAACACTGCCCTTTGGATTTGCTTAAAAGACATCATCCTTAAAGTTGTTCAACTTTGGCCGTGGAGAGGAACATGTCTTGTGCCATTGAAAGATTGAACTGACAAACGAATGTCTTACCAAATAATATTTCAGATAAACATTAATTCACTTTTGGATTACATTGTGGGTGTTTCTTTTATATTGGACGTTACGCCCTTTTTTGTAGACGTAATTGGTGGAGACAGACCTTAATTCATTCAGCATTTTGTTCCTCGTTCGAATTGATTTGAAGCTAAATTTCATTTTGTGGTTGGCAATGGGGAGGAGACCTCTCGACCGAGTGGGTGCTCCCGTTGAATTGCCAAATTTCAATGAGGGATGAATTTGGAGGTTAAGGCTTGCTGGGATACCGTATTGGTAGAGCAACCGCTTTCCAATTTGCGAATCTTGGTTCGTTCCCAGGTGAGCCGAGTCCAAGCTTATTTGCGGTGTTTAAATTACAGCATAAGTTGCTGCCTTAACAGCTTAAATGGGCGAACCTGCGATCATTCCCGAGGGTGAGGTAATAATTAATGTTGCACGTTTGGTTGCGACAACGGAGTGGGAATATCCCTTAATTGGGACAACACCCATCATCAGAAGCAAGCCGAGCGAGAGAGCTGTCTTCTGACTCCGAACAAACAAACAAACAAACAAACAAACAAACAAACGAATTTGGAGGTTTAGTGATTTCCATTCTTTTCTAACCGCCGGCAGTAAAAAGAGCGAAATGGGCCGTTTGGCCGGGTTGCAGCTGCTCGGACAAGTTTGGGTTGAAACGGGTTTATTACATTTATTATCAATACCATGGTCTCTATCACGGTCATCATGATTTAGAATCAATACAGAGACATCTTTCTTGATTACTTGGCAATTTTTTTTGTTTCACGTACCATCATCTCGTTATATCAACCGAGCTTTTTGCTGGGTTGAGCAGAGCGCTGCCCACTCAGACAGTACGAGAGGAAAATTAGTTCCGTGATTTAATGACTTGATACTTGAAATGCAAAGATTGGACTTTGCATTTAAAGATATTTTGAATGAAATGTATGCCTTGGTGTCTCTGTATTGATTCTAAATCATGATAACCGTGATCGAGACCATGGTATTGATAATAAATGAAATAACCTTAAAATGTTGGTTTAGAAAAAAGGTGCATATGACAAGAACAATTTGGACTTGTATCTATAATAAAAGGCCACGTGCCTACGTTTCGGTGATGCTAGTAACTAGTAAAATATGGACATGATATGTCCATATACATATGTATGTATATTATGTATATGTACAATATGGGCATATAAGTCCCTATCATGACGAATTTTACGCTAGAGTACTGTATAAGGTCGAAACATTTATTCAAGACCATGACGTGCATTAGGTACCCTTTACAAATGACACTGAAAATACTGATCAAACAATCCCACATCGCTGAGAGTCTATTAGCTGGCCAATGAGGAACCACTACTGAAACCACTGAATAGGGTTCCACCGAGTTGAACCTCATCCTTCAAGACCTCTAGAGAGCGGGGACCAGAGCCCCTCATCCCTTCCAAAGAATTCACCTCCGGTTGCAGATGCAAGTTAGGGGAACTGGAGAGTTTGGGGGACATCCTGCCGAAATCAACATCCTCGTCAAAAAGATGAGGCTTTTTGCAACCCGCAGCACTGCGAAAAGTGAACAACATCCTGGCCACAGAATGGTAATTTTCGAGGCTCACGCTGTTAACCAGAGATAGTTACTTCTGTCTCTCAATTTCTTGTTGATGATGGAGCTCCTCATCTTGTCTTCTCATGCCGTTGTAGATGGTGTGAATTCTCGCGTTGATCTCTGCGATTTCAGGGCGTACCTTTACCGCTTCCAATTCCCCTCAAGCCTTTCGAATCTCTGGACTCTCGTCCTGCGGGTCAATGCATCTGCAACACGTCCGGGGAAGAAGGATGTCCTCGTCGAAAAGATGAGCTTGCTGGGAACCAGCAGCGCTGCGGAAATTGAAGAACATCCTGGCCTGAGAACAGTAATTTTCGAAACTTACGTTGTTCATCAGGTTGT
>NC_081450.1:6386584-6397260 GCF_007210705.1 Tigriopus californicus | reverse complement strand
AGTTTTAAACAAAAAAACTCGCAATTGGCAACTCTTTCAGATACCACAATACCACGGCTCAGAAATAGCTAATGAAGTGACCCAGAGTTTGCCTCTGTAAAACATTGCGAGATTGGCGCTCATCTCCCAAATGGTAGGTTAAACGCTGTTTGAAATTGAGGGTTAGAGTCAGCTTGGTCGGGGTGTTCGTTGTCGAGAGCGCCAAGAACCAATTCAATGATTGCTCGTGAGAGCAATTAACCAACTCTGCTCACATTCCTCTATGGCACGATAATCATTAAAATGGCACTAATTTGCACGTGTCTGCCACAGCCTTTAACCCTTTAACTTATTTTTATTAGCACTACCCTTATTGTGTTCTGATGCCTGCGTCTTTCTATAAATAGAAAGGAGAGGAGAGTCGAGGTTGAAGAAATGAGCAAACCTGGGAATTCAGGATGGATTCGTGTAAATGATAATGAAACCTGTTTTCTCGGAAATAATTGTCTGGTTGCTCTTTGACACTATTATTTAGGACATCTATAGTACTGAAAAATTGCAATTGGAAACAATTAGAAAGAGACAACTTTATCAATAACTTTTTAGTGCGTTTAGTGATTAGACTAGTGTTTTTTAAGTTTGCCAAAGTTCGCGAGTCTCAGCATTCAAAATCTCGAGGATGAATACGTTTTAGAATGCCGATATGGAAAGTATATGTATAAGTGCCACGCTGTTTCAATGACGTCCTTGGCCTTACATAATGTGTCTAAATTAAATGCCAGCGTTAGATCAAAAAAATGAACTATGAAGTTTTTAATATTACATTCAATTCAAAACAATAACCAATCGTACTCTCTGGTTTGTAGGTCTAATTATGGCTCGTCCTTGCTTGTTCGATAAAACCTAAACAATGCACTTGTTGTCGGATTTGGTACGTAACTGTTCTTTCCATTATAGATCACGAAAGCTAAAAAATGCTCTTAGCTTTCGAAATATGGTAATATAATGAAAAAATATAATAACAGCCTCAAAAGTTATCTTGGCTCCTTTATTGGTAGGGGCATCGTTTCCAAGTCTTCCTGGCCTGATGGAATATTGTACATCGGTTAGATAAGTTGTTCTGTGCAAGTTTCATTCCCTTCAATTCTCGATTCATTCTTAGAACTGGCCAAGAAGAGGCTGAAAATTCGAATTTTATAAATTGATTACCAAATTCTTTGGTTAATCTATAGATTTCTAGACGCTGGTTGACGGACGACCGACCAATCGGTTGGCTAAACAGTACAATCAACCGGTTTGTAATCAATTCCCAGTAGTACCATCAATTGTATTGTTTTATCAGCCGAGTGGTCGGTCGTCCGACATCCAGTGTCTAAAAATCTATGCCATATCTTACCCTACCCTAGCATGCCCTAACTACTACTCCAATCATGATTCTGGTCTTAAATATGCCAAAGTTAATCTATTTTACAAGATTGTGATCCTTTTTTTGAATGAAATAAATGGTTGAATGTAAAATGTAATGATGAATGTAATTTTCCCTTTCTATGGCAATTCGTATCTCTTGAAATCCATGACCTTCTGCCACCATTTTCTGCTAAGTGGTCTAAAATGACTTAATAATTTCCCATCCAAGTTTTATCCTCATTATCATCACCAGGTGGCAGAAAATGGTGGCAGAAATTCATTCAAAGTGTATTTTTGCCAACGAGGATATAGTTTGGATGGGAAGTTATCAAAAGCTATTTATTCAATTGCGGACATCATTCTTTACGTGGAGTTTATAAAAGCGAGTCCAGAAGTCCTTGAATGCGGTCGCCCATTTCATGCCCTTGAGTTTGAAGAGAAGCGCGATGAAGGCTTGCCCTAGCTTCTCTTCACAGGAGGGGGCATGATGAAATGGCGAATGCGTTGTAGGTGTTGTTGACCGATTGACTTTTTGAGATCCCTACTCGACTAAACGCCGCCGCTATTGAATAGTTTTCTTGTACAAGAACCGTTTATCGAGGTATAATTTTCCCTCGAAACCACTCAAAGCCAAATTTGATGTCAGAGAATGTCTATTTTCTTCACGAGTGGCTGGAAACTTAGATTCCGGCCACTCGTGAACACAGCGCCATGAAATAAGATTTCTGATGGTGACGTTTGGTTGGCGGTTCTGACCGGTCCTTGTAAAAGAAAAATATTTTCTTATAAGTTATGAAATAAGTAACAAAAAAAAAATCTACTTCAGCTTGTCATCGAACGTAGCATTAGTAGCTTGGTTGAAATTAGTTGGTATCTGCCAAGCATCCGTAGGTTTCCAAATATTTATTCTAAAACAATACGCTGAAGGTAAATTTTGCAGATGAAGATGAATAAACAATGTCATACAAACCAACAAGTGATATCACAATAGCATGCATCAATAGATATGAATGAATGTCAAATGTAAACGGCCAGCCAGAGGCCGAGGTAGATGGGGAGGCTTTCGGTGCATTTTGGATAGGTTACTAGGAGTTTTTGATTTAACAATTATTGTAAAGATTGCTTCTCATTGGATCAGATTTACAAATTTTCAATACAAATGTTTGATCTTGTCCCATTCTGGGTTCCAGGTCCATTATCCTACGACTAGATCATTAGTTGACAACTTGATTAGTGCAGCTTTAAATCACAACGAGAATACCTAGATTGCGTTGCCTACGTTATCTTTTTACCACCGAGATCTGCAAGGGTAATGGGAAAGGCTTTTTCCTAATATTTCACCACTTACATTCCTTTTGATCTCAACCTGAAACCTTAGACTTATTCTTACAAATTTCTCCTATATGAATATTGTTCATCGGCTAGTAAAGTAAATACAAATTTGTAAGTAAGCAAGGCAAGATACAAATCAGACCACTTTTAGATCATGTATTCGTCAGTAGCAAAATGGATTGAAATAAGGGTATTTTTACCACACATATTTTGGGTTCGAAATATTTATTCTGGACAAATAAGCTGTGGGCGAAACCTACACATGAGTATACTTTTTACAATAGGTTTTTATCTGCTGGACGATGAAGAACCACTACTGAAACCACTGGATGAGGTTCCACCAGACTGATCCTCTTGTTCCGCGAATTTCAAAAGGCACGAACCCGAATTGACTGTCAACTCGGAGCAATTCACCTCCAGTCCGAGATGCAAGAATAGGGGATCAAATATGGTCCTGGCTGCTTGGTGAGGGTTTTGAACATCACTATCGTTCCAAGTCTCGACCGGCAACATCGTATGACTCCACCCACCGGAAAGGGAAACAGGTAGCGATTCATCCACTGAATTGACCCCTAATAGGTGACGAGGAGTCACGTAATCATCCCAGCTGGGCAAAATAGGATGCCGAGGGATCACCTCATCCAGATCCAAATCCTCCGCTTCCCAATCCTCCAGAGCCCTCTCCAACGCCTGCTTGGTAGTCCTGCCAAACTTGGGGAGAATATCGACCAATTGCTCGATCACTGGACTCCTTTTTCGTTTGGCAGAGGCATCGCTCTTGTTGATCTTATTTTGTTTATCAACCTCTGCCTTCGCCTTGACCCTCATCTGGATCCCTCCAGAGTGGTCCACCTGATTATTCCTGGTAGAAGTTACCTGTCCATTCTCCAAAAAGTTTATTGACGTTTTGATCATGATGTTGTTCTTGCGTGGGGATTGGTCAAAGTAATAAAATTTTATATTAATCTTCGCTATTTATATCATTTACGCTATCGACCAGTGTCAGTCCCCCTTACCACTCATTAGTGCAAACTTTCTTTGCTTCTCTGGTTGGGTGGCATTCAGTATACGTACAACATCCATGGGCGCATCTTGATAGACTGTTTAAAGGGCGGTCGCAGCTCTTGTATCAATCGGCTACAACCCGGTCAATGGCTGGGCGCCCTTCAGTCGAGCTCGTTGGTCGAGTTCGTTCGCATAGTTGAAACAATAGTCAAGGGAATCGTTTCTAACAGAGCCACTGGATTTCGCACCCGTTTTCTCTTCCTGTCAGCAATGTATTGCTAATTAAAATTAATTGATCAAGATATAAACTGGTAGTCCAATTTGAGGCGCTCCCACGTCAAAGTTAAATATCTAACGAATTCCAACAACCTGACAACAAATAATCACTACCTCGGATACCCTTCAGGGCAAACGAAGTACAACTTCCTTACCCAAATACATTTCAATGAGATTGGGAGATAAAGGTTATTCTCCACCAGTTATGCCCATTTTTAAAATTGTGACAAATTGCTATAACTAACTAAGGTCTAGGCATAACCTGGCCCTTAAGGTATGTATCAAGTTAAACAAAATAGTTCCGCCAACCAAGTGGTGGAGAGTATAGTGTAGCCAGTGCTAAAGGTAATGAAATTTTCATCAAATAGTAATGTAGAACTACATCCTGTTTGTACTCTGCTACATATGATGGAACTTGCCATTCACTCCTCTGCTCTAAAAACTGGGTTCTGAGATTATTCCTAAGAGTTCACGTTTCTAATAAAAAAGGGTCATTCATATACTAAATTATTTAGCACCCGTTACCCGAGACAAAAACAAATGTTCGTTACCAAAAGTGCTACAAACGCGATTCACCACTTTCGTTCCAACAACAATTGCAATGCAATAACGATAACGCTTTCCTGGTTAATCGGATTCAATTTAGTTCCACCTCAATTTCTCACTATCTGGTTATGAATTGGTTTCGTCACGTTCCAGGATTTGCAAAAATAATGATACTTCCTTCTAGTCGACTTTTTAATTGTTACCAAATGCCAATTCACTCACAAATTTTGGGCTACTTTCCTCCAGCCAAATTGTACAAAATCCTTACGAATTTTCCAGGTCCACAATGTTTCGCAAAATATTTGATAACCGTGAAAGAAACACCGAACCGATCAAGGACTGGGCTAAGGTATTGAACTTGATTTAAGAGTACGATCTTATTTTAAGGATAAATGTTTGTAAAACCTTGCGTCATATACTTACTATAGACATCAATTGCAATCTATGTTTGTATTTATGTATGTATGTATTTAAGATTAAGAATTTCTATAGACGCTTATTGAGAAAAAAATAAACTAATCAAAATCGTTGCATTGGGATTGTTTATGGCTTTCTTGAATCTTTGGAACAATCAGCAAAAGCTGAAACAGATGAGCAGAGTTTGATGGCTCTTGGGACAAAGCATTGTCTCGGGTAGTCCTTCATGTTTGGAATAGCAAGGTTGTTTTGATCCGTCGATCTGATTGACATGGCAGATCCAGATACCCAGAACTTCGGATTCTTGGAGACAGAGGGAATGTTGCCTTGGGTTGCTCGATATGTGGCCATCAAGATTTCTTTGCACACCATTTGATTAATCGTTGGCATCTTGGTCTCTTTAGCCAGGGTAACAATTGGGACATGATCCGCCATGTACTTCCCAGAAATGAATCTCATCACTGGGTTCAGAACCACCTGAATCCGATCCATAAGTCATTTTCTTTTATCCAGACGTCGCCAGACAAGCTAGTCCATTTCGAATATTGAATGAATTATGGGCATAAGATGCTTCTTGGGAAGGGCCATTAAGATCCCTGGCAACTTCAATCCCCAGAATGTTCAGCGTTTCGACCGACTGAATCATGGTCCCACTATCGTTCTTCTTTGCTACAAAACCGCACCGTTTTAGGTTGAGATATCCCCAATTAACCGCGATCAAGAAATGACGGAAAGAACAAAAAGCTGATGGCATTTTGTCGAGCGAATTTAGACGCCCAGCCTACCTGCATTGTGCATAAACGTAATTTGTCGTTTATCTCGATATACTGGCTTGTTTCAATCACGAACTTCTAGATATATCTCTAGAAGTCCGTGGCTCAATAAAACAACACTGGTCGTTTCGGCAAGATGAAAAATGTCATACTTGATAGTTCAGTAACTATGTAGACAACCGAGTAAAGTTTGTATAAATGCCTGCTCAAAAATGCCCAAAAACAGGGCTTACTACGGTTTTCGCTTGCCTAATTGCTCAGTTCTGCTGGCAATGTTAAGATGAAAATGAAATAATTCGGCGAAGATGCAATGGTTCTCAATAAATAGTCCATGAAGAATGGGGTACAACTTCTGCGTTTCTTACTTGACTGAAATGCCATGTTGTCATGTTGAATAGGATGACAAGAATTTTTCCGATTGTTTTACTCGAAAGTCAGTTTGCTTTCAAATTTACAATGGTAGAGACAAGCATTTTGCAGTAATATTGTCTACTGATCATTTATATTTTCGATATCCTACGGTAGGACACAAAAACAGATGCCCAATTCTAGGCTCACGATAACGATAAAAAATTGAGGATGAGCCGTACTATTTAAAATCAATAAGGAATCAACACAAGAAAATATTTTGAGTACACTTGTCGACAATATCTGCTTTAAAAGAATATGTCCAGTTTCGTAGTAAATCAACAAGATTAAAATTTGAAACACGGATATGAATAAAATGACATTAATTCGGTTTGTCAGGCGTCTAAAATTCCGAACTTGTTTGTCTCGTCAAACCCTAAGACATAAATTGTACTTATAACTGTCGTAAAATGGTAAAGATCGGACGCTGGCGAGTTTTACTGTATGTTACTGCAATCATGCTCTGAGCGTTTCCTCATTTTGTGCCAAGTAACATGTACTATCGGCTCTTTTCTAAATATTGTCCAAATGTTTACGTCAGCAAATACCTACTTGCGTCACATGCTGGATGGAAGAAGAACAACTACTCGGCTACCTCAGAATCAAGTTGGAACACTTCAACTTGATTCTATTGGCTTGCTGGAGGTGATACCATTAATAAAAGGGGTGATTCCCATGTGTTGATGGCTGTGGCAACCACGGGCAAATCATTGCCATTTAAAGGGATCATCTAGAGTGCGTTTTCTTGCTATTGAGCGAGCAACGTGGGTAGAGTCGATTAATTGCTCTCACGATCTGTCATGATTGAAATGGTTCTTGGCGCTCTCAACGACAACGACTGCCCCGACCAAGCTGACCCCAGAGACTAGGAGCAAGCTCCCAATTTCAAAGAGCGTTTAACATACGCACCATTTGCGAGATGAGCGTTAATCTCCCAACGTCTAGCGACGGCAGTTCAAACTCTGGGTCACTTCATTAGCCCAACCTGAGCCGCAGATTTCTAGACATTGGATGTCGAATGACCGATCACTTGGTTAATTAAACAGTGCAATAAATGGTTCCTCGAGAATCCATTGCAAACCTGTTTTTGTACTGTTTAGCCATAGACCAATGAAATATCTGCATGGAATGGTGGTCTACGGTTTAGCCAACCGAGTGGTCGGTCGGTTGAAATCTATGTAGTGTCCAGCAATCTATGGCTGAGCTTCTGTTTGATTATCACAATGGGGAAAATCACGCCTGTGGGCTCAGAAATGTCTTTAGCCAGGAATAATTTGACTTAATTGAGTAACAAGAGGAATAATCGCAAACTCACAGGGGATAATAGAATCGACAATCTCTGTCCCTCTGGGACTGGGAAGACGCTAAATTGGAATTTAGATTGGGAAATTGATAACACACAGTCATTTTTGTTGCAAAATGGTTGAAAAGCTGAAATTTAGGTGCATGACCAAAGCAGACGCGTCATTTGAGGGAAAATCCTAGGTCTGGATTCACTAAAGTACCAAAGGTGTCGTCGTTAAATTCGCCAAAATATGGCTAGGTTTTACAAAATTGAATATATATTCCGTCATACGTCAGCCTTTCCCCAACTAGACGTTGTTCAAGAGAGCGTTGAAGAATGTTGGTCGAGCCTTACATTATTACCATCTATGAATTTAAAGAAGACAACTGAGGAGGAGGAGGAGGAGTGCTTGCCCGAGTTCTTTGAAGCACATGGCAATGAAAGAAATCTTTTAACCGTGGCGTTTGGTTTCCTTTGCATGAATGAAAGAGAACATTATACATATGAAAACCAGTTTTTTTATAAAAGAATAGCTATTTATTCAATTGCAGGGGCACTCCTTGCGTGGAGTTTATAGAAGTGAGGCTTGAAGAAAGTCGACAAGGTCAAGAAGACACACCTTGAATGCGTTCGCTATTTCATCCCGTCGACTTTGAAGAGAAAAGCGATGAGGGCTTGTCCGAGCCTCTCTTCATACGAGAGGTCATGATGAAATAAATGGCAAACGCATTCAAGGTGTCTTGACCGATCGACTTTTTTGGATCCGAACTTGAATAAACTGCATGTAACGAACGCCGCAGTTATTGAATAAACAGTTTTCATTTACAATCCTTTTCCGCTTTGGAACGCGGACTTCTAGATGACGATACATAATTTGATTTCGTTGATAACGATACATCTACGCACTATAAATTGAACGGTGTGCGCTAAACAATGAACATTGTACATCGAGATCTCTAACTTTAATAAAATGGCACTATATGATCTTGTATGATCTCACGACTTTGCAGAGTGTGAATTCCACGTGTTAGACCACAATCTAAGCTGGATTCTTGGACACGGTCGTCTCCTCTCGTCTCGTCTCACCCGTCTCACCACGGTGGTCAAAAAAGCTTATCAGGTATTGAGAGAAATGCGCATATCCATCTCAACAGTCTTCTTCCTTACAAAAACCATAAGAAGTTATTTTGACGTGCTTGATTTATTGAAGTCTGGCTCAAATTTGTCGCCCATATGGCTATTAGTTAACAAGATTTGCTTGGATATTTCTGTTGGAATTTAAAAAGGCTTTTGAACCACTGTGGCAGTCGTCTCAATGGTGAGACGAGAGGGGTAAGCTGATCAACGAAGAATCCAGCTCTAATTATCTATCAATCAATCAGCAATTTATCTATTTTGGACGTGAATAGAGTGCGATAGAGTGCGATTGAGACGGTTAGCGTGTGCGTCGACAAACATTGCCATTCCCATCCATTGTTTCTCCTCTGTAGCCTGTGGGAGAGCTCGACCGGGGCGGGCCCCCATTGTTTGACCGGGCTGTGGCCGACAGACCCTCGCACGAGCCAAGATTGCTCTTTAAACAGCCCTGCGTAGATACCAGACAGACCAACTGTCTAGAGAGGAGCTAAGAAAGTATGAACCAATAATTGAGAAGGGATTAATTTCAGGAATAGCGATGGGTATATAAATAGCGGTGATTTCAATGAAATTTCACCAGTCTGATCAAATTCAACGCTCGATCAATAGGACTAAGAAAATATCTCATAATGTCGACTTCTTCGCTCAACTTTGTGAACATGGGAGAGGCTATTTCGCTGGAAAACGTACCATGCCACGGCTTTCCAGGGGAGAAGACAAAAGTGGACTCCAACATCGAGCCGGAAGAGTCAGACAAGAAGGGTTTATACGAGAAATCGCCGGAATGTGACGATGAGGAGCAAGAATTTGTGATCCATCTCCCCGAGTTGACCTGTGCCACGGATTTGGAACTGTATATTGACGGCTTTCCGGACCCAATTTGGAGGGCGAGTGATTGCGAGTCACCTCAAATCGCAATGTGGAACACGTACCCTAGCAGCTTGATCCCTCTTCCCCGGACATGGTCCAGAGACATGAACATGGACGATTGTCCTGAGTCTGGAGTTGTACGAGGAGAATTGGAACCGGCGAGGGAACAGCATGTGAATTCTTGTGTTGAGCTCTTCAATTTCAACATTGACGACGCCAGCATGAGCAGGGAAGAGTGGGAGCTGGAACGAGACATCAAGATACGGATGGGATCCTCTCTGGCGTCCGACGACTTGGTGAATAGCGTAAGTCTGGAGAATTACTGTTCTGTGGCTAGGATGCTATTCCATTTGCGTCAGGCTGCGGGTTGCAAGCAACCCCACCTTTTCGACGAAGACATCGACTTCAGCAAGATATCTCGCCAAAAACCGAATCCCCTCTACTTGGACGTGGAACCGGAAGTAAAGTCCTCTGAATGGACCGGGAATTCTAGTTCCCTTCCTTTGAATGTCTCCGAGGCAGAGGCTCAACTCGTTGGAACCCCATCTAGTGGTTTCAGCAGCGGATCCTCGTCGGCCAGCCAATAGAAGATCAGTAATCTGTGCTCCTTTGAAAAGTATTTTCAGTGGCTGTGTAACCCGTACCTGAAGCTGCAGTCTTAAATAAACGTATCGACCCCCCAAAGTGTTCTAGTAATGCAAAATCTGCTATATAAAGTCCATATTTTTCTATTGGCTTTACCGAGATGGAGACCTCGTTGTGTCTTTTATTATAGAATCAGGATCACATCGTTCTTATGTCATCTAAGCTTTGTTTTTCAACACGTATATTTCGAGGCTTCACAACCGACGAACCCCCAAGTATTGCGAATCCAACGTGTGTATAGCAGGATTGCAAAAGGTAGAGCAAGTCCAAAAGCGTTTTACCAGGAGCACTGAGGGAATGAGCGAGCTCGCGTGTTGGGAGAGGTCAAAAAATATGGTATTGCACAGAGAAGGTATCTGATACTGTACGTTTTCGAAAGCATCCACCAGCTTTGTCCCAATATAGGTTTTAGGGTCATTTTTAGCGACCGTAGAGGCTTAATGTGCGTTTTGAGAGTACCTTCAAGCCCTCGAGAATCCAGGCTAGTTCGAACAATTCGCTTCTTTTTCGGACTCCCTCATTGTTTAATTTGCTTCCCGTTAGTATTCGTGGGGAATACGTAGGCCTTATTGAACCGGTAGCATCTTTCAAGTCAG
>NC_081450.1:6385425-6386548 GCF_007210705.1 Tigriopus californicus | reverse complement strand
AATTACTCCATGCTGTATCTAAGCCCCGGAAGTGTCCACGGTCCTTCTTCGGTATTGACAGCTTTAATAATCAAGGCCTGATATTAAATATCCAATCAGCTTAACAACTCAATCAAATAAATTCCAGTACAAAGTGATTGAAATTCTCAGCTCCGATCGGTTGATGTACGAGACCAAACATTCTAGGGGGTTAGAAATAAGACAATATTGTTATGTGCAGTTAACAAAATACATTACCATTCAAAACGTTATGAATTGCCTTGAATGATACTTGAAAAGTATAGCGGGATATATGGCTTGGAGAGGAGTATTGTAAGTCAATATTTATTGCTATTTCGCGGCGGCTGAACTGCAATGCATGTATACGTTACCTGTAGAAACTTGGCTTAAAATCTTATTCTAAAACGATTTCAACAATGAAAGTTGGCCCGGTATTTGCTGAATCTGTTTTTCCTCGTTTAACAAGGCATCTGAAACTTCAATCTTCCGATTTTATGCCACTAATGATATCCAATTTTTGGAGAAGCCGCGTACGTTTTTAACATTTCGTACAACCTAAGTTTTAGTACAAGAAATTTGAGAGAAGTTTTGGACATTGCCACATCCTTGGCAAAATAATTTTTCTGTCGGCGATGAAGTAAGCTCATGAATTTGCTCATGACCCTTTGATGGGCAAACACCTAACCCTTTGTCGCCAGACATATTTTTGTAACACTGAACTAAAATAATGCAAATACAAACCGAATTGAAAACATGAAAATAATCCTTATCCAAATGTTTGTAGCTTGTGCATTGAACGATAAAGAAAAACCAAAAGAGAGGTTTTCTAGGTGTTATACTAGGCAAATATTGGAATTTCGTTTGAGTTGATATGATATTGCTATCAAGATTCATGGAAAACATATTTACATGCTCAGTTTATTTTAAACCATCTCGAATGATGTGTTGAAGAAATGGTGCTAAATAAGAGACGACAGGAATTGAGAGAAAGAGTCCATGGGTTCAAACCCTCTGTATCTGGTGACATAAGGAAAAGAGGTAAAAAATGATCGATTTGATAGTCTTGATGGGTCGGGTAAACCCGAGACCAGTTCTGTAATGGCAAATTTAACAGAAAAATGAA
>NC_081450.1:6379780-6385395 GCF_007210705.1 Tigriopus californicus | reverse complement strand
ATTGAACGATAAAGAAAAACCAAAAGAGAGGTTTTCTAGGTGTTATACTAGGCAAATATTGGAATTTCGTTTGAGTTGATATGATATTGCTATCAAGATTCATGGAAAACATATTTACATGCTCAGTTTATTTTAAACCATCCTGAATGATGTGTTGAAGAAATGGTGCTAAATAAGAGACGACAGAAATTGTGAGAAAGAGTCCATGGGTTCAAACCCTCTGTATCTGGTGACATAAAGAAAAGAGGTAAAAATGATCGATTTGATAGTCTTGATGGGTCGGGTAAACCCGAGACCAGTTCTGTAATGGCAAATTTAACAGAAAAATTAAATGGAAACAAAACATTCAGTCAGTTAGACGTATAGTCGAAGAAAGTACTACTCGTATTTTTCCAATGGTAAGCGATTAACAAAAGGCTCTCGTTGCTGTACGAGCGCCAATAAATGTACTCGATATGTGGTCAATTCTCTTAATGACCTGCCTTGATCTAGCCCAGCCTCGTTAGGCGTGAAAGCCAAGTAACAATGGTGTTTACCACCATTTCCCACTCCCTATGATGCTTTGAAGCTCTGGGGGATCATTGAGATAGAATTTATTGAGTCCGACGGGTCTCGCTCAGTCCGCTGTGCTCGCACATACCGAGTCACGGGTCGAAATATCTCGGTGCAACTGAGCAGGTGAGCTGTGAACAATTGGGCATCGCCATTGCCCCACTGACTGGGCTAGTTGGGACCGCAGAGCATGGGATTGCCGTCAAACCATTAGAAAATACCTTCGCCTTTGTTGTCCCGGCCAGAGGGGATTTAACGTGGATCGCCAAATGTTGCTAGGATATCCCGATACCAAATTTAATTGCCTTGTTTGTGACATCTTGACACATGACGATAATACAAATTCTACCACTTCAGCATCATTTTAGGAGGTCTGTTTAGAGTGATGTTCGACACCCATATTCATATGCGTTGTAGAGGTTCACAGTTTAGCGCTCACTTCTTAATCTTATAAATACAAATTACCTAACCTATCTTCTGGTTTTCATATTTTCTACCCAAAACTGAAAGAACAATTGCATTAGAGTCAGCGGATCTATCGCCTGAACAAAATCTTGTGCTTTTATAACGCATTTGTTGATACCTCTACAATACCAAGTATTGTGCAGGTAGGGACAAATGCCACTCTACAAAGGATTTACGTTTGAATCCCGTCTTAGGAAAGAGCTAGATCCACATTGTATGTTGATATAAAAAGAGATCACTCCTGTGTAGGCGAGTATTTTCACATTTTAGTACCTAGGAGTTAAGACTGGGACATTACCGAGAATGAGTTAAACTAGTGCACTTTCAAATTTGGATAATGTCCAAGCGCTCAACGCCGAGGTAAAAACTTTAATTAGAACTCGCCTCAGGTCGGGAATTCTCCGTGGTTTGCTACCTTCATTTCTAGTCAAGAATCAACTTTAAATGCATGTTGGCTATGAGGTGAAATGTGGACACCATTTTTAGAATTCAAAACAATGGAGGGGGAGTTAAGAAAACTGTAATTTCATGTTTTACAATTTAGAAACATTTTTCGCGCAAATCCACTGTACGCAGTTTGCATGATAGATCCATCTGGAGACCAAGCAACAACACATTTAAATGATGCTGACGTGCATAACCAATTGATCAAAGACCTGATTTTAGGGATGATGGCCAAAATATTTTTCAGTTCTGTCCAGAGCGAGATTCGAGAAAACAGACTTATTGTGGTTGATGCCGAAGCTAGTGCTCGATCATTTCATTACAATGAGATCAATGAGCTCTAAAAGATGGAGGAGAGGAGAGCCTGCTTCTTCTTTCTTTGATTGTTGGCCAGTTGAAGCGAATTTAAATTGATGATTCTCGAAATAAAAATGCGTCAAGCTCGTCCTTAGGGGACCCCAAATGCCCCATCCGTTCGCTCGGTTTGATCTCCATTGTCCTCATAGATTCTTTCTTCTTATCAGGGATTCGGTGTTGTTCATGGATCGTGGTTTGGTCCAAAACTGTCTCAAAAGCGTCATTGGCTCAAAGCAAACAGCGAGTCTTGTAGTGTTGTTGAATGACACCAAACTAGCAAAAATGTGTAGGTCCAACTCAACAAAAATAACCAGAACGACAATAGCTACAACAACAGCAGAGTCAATACAGAAACGTGCATTTTCTAACTCTTTCAGTCCATCGTGAGCCTCCCAAGTGGATCGGCCAAAATGAATACCAATATGAAATGAAACCATGACTGCAGCTCAACAGCGAGAGTTTTTCTAAGACAAGAGCCATGCAAAAAACGTAATTGATTAGAAATTTGCATAGGCTTTGAAAGTGTCTGACTGTCTTTCAAATTCTCCCATCATCATGCCCCCCACCCGAATCTTGGTGTGCACACACATTGGTAAGATCCCGTAGGCACGTACACGAAATATGACCAGAGAGCCTGACCTGAATTCTGGCTGGTTCCACGTGTGGGCTTGAAACAATGGAATGCGGCTTGAGCGACGGGTATTGATTACCAAACAAAATCAATTGGGTACACTTTGTCGTTCGGAGAGTTTGACGTGTCAGGGTGAAATATGGCCCGGCATCTATCCCAACCACGTCCCTGGGACTTGATTAAACAAGACTCACTCGTAATTGCTCTAACCACCCCCGAGTGAAGCGAAAGGATACCATTTCCCTGAGGCCAGGCCTGGCCAAGCCATGGTTTGGGTTCCATAAGAGGGCTTTCAACCGGTCGAATCCATGTTTTATTGTTGTAGGTACTGTATGTACAGTGCATAAGTTATTGAAGGAGAAGCTCATAGAGAGAGATTTGAAAAGGAGGAAGCGACGGATCAAATATGAGGATGATTTAACTGATTTTCAGGATTCCGGGGAAGATGAAAAAGACGGATGATGAGTTCAGCAGATTGTTTTCATAGCAAGTTTTCTGGGTGATCCTGAGCACTGATAAGGTAAACAGGCTCGTCTAATGCCCGTTTGAGCAGCCCAATGAGCAAGCACCCATCGCTAGCATCGTCTTCTTCATCTTATTCCTCCAACAACGAGGATCGTCCAAAGATATGATTGTTTCTCTCCATGTCCTGTGATGAGTTTCCCAATGATGGTGTCCATCTGAAACGCATCATCCGGGAAGAACAGCAACAAGAGCAAGAAACACACCTGAGTCGTTAGCTTTAAATTCAGTCCAACCTTGACGGGATGAATTAGCACCAATGATGCGATCAGCATTGGATCGCCACCCACTCCTATCCTCATCTCTCCGTTCGATCCGTCCTCATTTCCGAATGCTCGAAGTGTAGAAATGTAGCCACTGGCCAGCGGTAGCAACCGCCTCCTCAACTGGCTCTGGAGCTTTTTTTGGCTCTGAAATTCAATTCATGGGGTCAAACAAAACGGCAGATGGCCAGTCAGTCGCTCAGGGTCGACGCGATATCGGATTTCTCATTGCTCCGATTCCTTGGGCGATGTAACCGTAACAGTGAAGCCTTTGTAGGGAAACAACTCCAAATTTGTAGTTGATCGTGTCAAGCAAGGAAATTAACAGATTTCAAACTTGGCTTCAGGCCACCACTCACTTGGACAACTTCTATGAGCCATGCCAGTCGTCATCCTCTTGGTCCCCCATTGGACAGTGTCCTTTGGAATCCGAATCAACCCGCCAAGAAGTGGGCAATTGACCTCGGGGGAATGTTATTTTCTCATCTGCTGTGACATGGTCTCCATCACGTCAATCTTTTGGAGCGGAAAAGTTAATCAACACTGGATTACCATCATCTTTCTCGCTCGCTCTCCCTCATTCTGTCTCTTCTGCTACACAACAAGTCTATCGAGTTGGCTAGATGTTATGAAAATCCGCTTCGGCGACTCCAGTGCTGAGAGCGAAAAATCCGCTCACTTCAATGTTGTTTTGACCCTGACAGTTCACCACTCTCATTCATTTTTCACCACTCTCAATAATCCATCGGAAAAGTCACCGAAATATGCCTGTCCTCGACACCGAAGTGCTATTTCCCTATACTCGCCCATTTAGAATGCCACACCTACTCAGTTTTTATTTTCATATGATAAAAATCGTTACCGAACACCACGACTCGGATAACAATAATCCATCCTCTTTCCCAGAACAAGTCTGTGTGGAATCTCATTAACAGCATTGGGAATCATTCGAGCATATTGGCTGGTTGAATGTCGACGAGGATGAAACGATGTTCTGTAAGTGAGATTTCCCACTGAGAATCGAACAATGGATTCATACAGGATTTGACAGGGCCAAGAGATAGATGATGACGAGACGAAGCGAGCACAAGAGATCCGGAGATCCAGCTCCAAGATGAAACTTGCCTTTCCCGACTCGTCAGTCGCCAATCGCCGGTCGAGAAAGGATTGCAGTCGCGGTTCAAGCTCATTATGGCCGTCGATTGTGGTGGCTTTCTGACTTTTGAGGTTTTGGGGCATCTCCCCCTTTTCAAGTGGATTGATTGCTCAGATGAGTCATACGACAACGGTTTATCAAAAAGCCGATCGCTGGATCGCTTGTCAAAGCGGATCAACACTATCAGAAAATTGAACCAACCCCCCCTGGACTTGGTTAGAAGGTAGCATGTTCGTTCATGCTGTTGTAATACTTCATTTAGCGTCCATTAGAGACCAACTTTTGAGGTGATTTCACATCAACTGGCGGGATTTGGCCCGTCCGTTGAACCCCTAAAGAAGAAATTAGGCTGTCATCGGTGCCAAAAGTCGATTTGTCTTGACTTGAATTGAACAACTGTTACACTTCTTTGGCCTGGGGCAAGAAAAAGGTCAATTGACTTCAAACTGTTGGCTAACAGATTGTTCGAAAAAGCGGCTCAACCCAACTCTCAGACGAAAAGTATCACGACCTTCATTGATCTTAGCTCTTTGCGTGGTCTGTAGCCAAAGTTGTCGGAATCAGTTGATGAAATTCAATCTCTCGTTAGTTTGGAATTTGTCGTTATCTCTTTTCGTTTTGCGCGATTTCTTCAACCAATGCCCTAGAGTGCATCACAGAACAATACGAGCGATCCGGGGACTAGAAAAGCGAGATGTTTGATAAGATTCGAATCAATTCTGCCCGGACTCGACCACCAGACCAATTAGCATACTACGTAGAAGGGTGGGTCCTCTCCAGATTCCAAACACCCTCGAGATAAACAGTCAATTTCCTTGGGGCCGTCTTCATTCGAATGCCGAATTCGAGACTCGACAAAAACTGGTGTCTGTCGGGTCGATCCTCATTACCGAGATTAGTTCGCCTCCTGATTTTCGAGTACTGTACGCCTATCTAGGAATCACTCACACTCAAACTACTACATATACTACTTACATGGTAGCACGCACTCCGGATAATTCCAATAAGGACACGCGAGATGAATGGGAATGGATTGGCTCAAATGCGCTTATCGATAGGCCCGAAGTTGGACAAAGTGCGAACTGAATTTAAAAGGCATCACCTTATTTAGAATCCCATCGCGGCCAAATCGAGTTGGGACAAAATGAGAATGAGTGGTAGATGTTTTTTTTGCTCCTGGAGGTTAATGAATTCTTAAATGGCGCCGGAGGAAAGTTCAACTTGC
>NC_081450.1:6371686-6379744 GCF_007210705.1 Tigriopus californicus | reverse complement strand
GATTGGTTGGTTAGTAGTGGTGGTTTTTTTGCAGAAACTAAACAACATGCATCAAGTTGAAGCTCCTTTTTGGGAGGCATTTTCAATTCTGCATGTATCTAATTACATATTGCGAAACGAATTTATAATTGCCCCCCTCCCCCAACTCACTAGCCTACACTCCAAAAAATTTGTCCTTCAAAATCTCTCGAAGGGTAAGTGGGTGTTCCGATCCAGTTGGGTCAAATTGTCATTGATCCTCTATGCAAGCCGACATACTAAATCTCCAGGAAACTCCCGAATGTTGGTGGTTGAGAAGCTCGACCGGAAACATGAACTCAATGGAAAGAATGTCGTGAGTACGGGGACCACAACGAATTTTCCCCAACTGATTTGCACCCCTAACTTAAAAGACGTCAAGCGAGGGTAAATCATAATGTACGTACGTATTAATACTAGAGCTTTGGCTTCTCTCAATACGACACCTGCCCAGACATGCCAATTCTCATGAATACGAAATAAACTCAAATCAGAACTGTTATGTAATATGAAGGGAGTGAGCTATGTCACATAGTTTGTCACATACATTTCGGTTAAACAGATCTGGTAGGAATTTGGTGAAGGAAATACTCAATTTTGTTATTTTAAGGGTCCTGAATGAATGCTGTATCAAATTCGAATGTGGGGAGCTCCTGGTCGATTTCCCTTTGTCGGCAAGCTAAAAGGTTTCGAAGCCAATGTACTTTATTACTCATACGGTCATACAGAATCAGGATTGGACCTCGTAAGTACTGCAATCGCACTCCCGGACGAGTCTACGTGTTAGTTGCTCTTGGCCAAATGAAACAAAAAGACACAACTTGGACGACTTGGAGAGGAAGCTTTCTTTAGGGTGGCAAGTTTTCCAAATAACCAGTCCCACCCTTTCCTTGTCATGAAATCTAAGTAAGACGAGTACCTGGACTAAATTAAAGGAAATGCCCTTTGGATAAGAGCACCACATACTCGGTACGAGTACAGAGCACAGATCGTACGGACTACTCGGTGCGAGCAATCGGTGGTGCGTATTCATGAGTGACTTTGGTAATGCCGCTTCTTCCTTGGTCGGAAATCACACTCCTCACCCAGAGGATTGAAATGCGATTAGTCATCATGGAAATTGGTGAAATTTGAGCTCAAATTGGCTGGACAGACGCGTGTTACGTGCAGCTCTTCGAACCCTTTTTGGCACCTGCTCTCCCTCTCTCTCTCTCTTTCTCGCTCTTTCACTCTCATTGCTCTATGCTCTGCAGTCCACGTTGTCCACTACGTAGCCTATTTAGTGGAATGATGGAAGCTCGGAAACGGCCAAGAATGAAAAGAGTCGAGTAACCAAAACGGCAGAATTAGACGCTCTCAATGATGGTCAAGGAGAGTCGAGGTGGGTTGCGGAACAGATTCAAAACAAGTTAATTATAACTGACAATTAACAAATTGATGGATGGTTTGACCAACACCCGGTTGTTCAGCAATTCATACGTAAAGGAACAGGAACCCTCGAAAACACCCACATGGCACTTATGAGGATGGGCCAGGTTCATTAGCCCTCAGCCATTGATTGTTACATTATCATGATTTATGCCCTTCAACTTGATGAATCTAACACTCGACTGAGGTCGAACCTGTGGTACTCTTGACTCGGCGTTTCTTATTTAGTTTGAAAAGTAAGGAGAGGGCTAGAGAGAGTATCTGAAACGATCTTCATTTGGAAATGGCCCACAACGAAGAAGGTATTGTGTTTCGTTTCTTCTTTTGTGTCTTTTTATGCATCACGTGAGATAGGTTGGTGGGCTTCATTGCTAAGTGCTTCTAAGTGTAAAATGGCGTTTTATTATCAGTTAAACTGTCCAAGTCTATTACCATCTATTAGAGACGGAGCGAAGACGGACAAGAGAACGAGAAAAAGAGACACATTTGAACCCTTGCCTTCCAAGTAAGTAGCTTTGACGACTTTGGGCCAGGTTACTCGCCCACGTTTTGTGATGGAATTAAACGGAACACACGCAAACCGAAAAAAAACACAGAAAAAAGAGAGCAACCCTTTCCTTTTCGCATTTCCCTCGCTGATTTAGAGCCTAATGCCCTCATCAGAGTAATTGAGGCTTGTTCCATTAGTCCGATTGAAGGCTCGACATGCTTGATGCGAAACGCAGCGTATAATCGTGCTACACAACTGGCTTTTTAGGGAAAAGAGTTCCCCAAGGATCTTTGCTCGCACCATCGAGAATGCTTCAGTTCTAGTATCAGTCGATAAATGACAAAAGGATTACAGTCTTGTTTTTGAGCAAGGAATTATTTCGGCGTGATGCTAGAGATGATCATTGAACAGGAACACTCGGGACAAAAGCGCACCCAGGGAGTCTTCCCACCGTCAGGTCGTTTAACCGTTGGTTCGGTGTCAAAGAATGGTAGATTATTGGCGGCTTGGCCCTAAAACAGGGACATGTTTACAACTTAACAACGACAATGCATGTCAGGGATGATCATTGGTGAGAAAAGCGACGCTCTTCTAGTCAGACAACCAGGAGACACTATCACTCGGTCTGGTTGGTTTACCGTTCAATTATGACGGCCATGCATTGGGAATAATCATTGTACTAACAACTCGAGTTACTCTGGGTCGGGGGTGGAATTTGCCTCGGGAAAATGCCAAGTTGAAGCGGGTAGCATGATGGAAACCATTGGAACTTTCTCCCATGGGAAAAACACAATGCCAATTGTCGCGTCCCTAAATGATGTCATCATGTCATTGATTGGAAATCAAGTCGAATGTCATTAATCCGTGACGATTTGCGAGTGGTAGTGCATTTTCTGAATGTGCATCCTCCGCCGATGATTCCGTCGAGTGTTTATCAAAGCCAATCCAAAGCATAGATGCTTATGGTCATATACAGTAGAGTGAGAACGAGAAACGTGTCTATTGATTGTATCATCATTACGTTTGAGCATCGTCTGAAATGATATACTATTAGCATGATGGTCTTCGTCATGATCATTATCGCCTTGTCTTTTCAAACTGTTTATGCAGTGAACCTACCACGTGCTCGGTTCTCTAAAGCCCGAGGGGCTGCAAGTGTAGTTTGTTCCATTTTTTAAGTTGAGATACCTTTTAAGTTAAGTTAGTTTTAAGTTTTATTAAGTATTAAGTTTTAGTATTAAATTAATATTTAGTATTTAGTATTAATAAATTTAATAAATTTAGTATTAAAGTATTAGTATTTAAGTTTAAGTATTAAGTATTAAGTTTTAAGTTAGGATACCTTTCCCAATACACAATACCTACTTTACATTATGTTAAAATAGTGCAAGACGAACATATATGTGGACTTTATCCTTGCTAGAAGCATAATATCCTCCTTGATGAATAAGATAGTTTTAACACAATATGTACCTCAATTTGAGCCTATGCATGTTATTAGCACCTAATAACATGTATTCTATTGATATCTTCTATATCTTCTAGTATCTCAACTGAAATATGTCTGAAAGCTTCTTTTCCCCCATCCCTGAATCAGAATTACCAATGTACGTGATTACAGTTAATGATCAGTCCGGGCAAACGAGCGTTGGCGTATTTGTTTAGAGAGTCTGTTTCGCGTTTCAACCCTGGAGTCATTATTAAGTTGTTTGGTTGACTGGCTACCAGACCAAACCTAGATGACTCTTGACCACAAGGTAAGGGATCTTCTGACCATCCATTTGGTACGGCAGTCCAAGGTACTACCTGATATACGTAGGTTACGTGGTGCCTAATTGTTTCCGACGATGCTTCGAATTCACAAACGAAAATTAAGGAAAGGTGCTCTGGTATAATGTGCAATACACCCCACTCAAAAAGGAATTTTGAAGGGGAAAAAAGCCAAGATGGCATTTTAAAATGTTTTTTTTACTGTTATACGATGGTCATTTGGAGAGTTGCACAATCAATTCCACACTCTGTGAAAATGCTGTTAAGTGAAACGTCAAAAAAGAATGACAACTACGGTTGTGTGTGCTGTTCATAAGATTGTGATTAATTTAGATTTCGCAAGAATCGATATTGAACGATTACTTGGCCGCCACAAGTTGAATGACTCGATCCTTGTCCTTGTCAGCCACCAAAGACCTTGACAGTACGTAGGGCATGGTATTTCAATATAAGACAGCATTTTTCATATCATGAACTCAGATGAATGATTTGTGCTACATTGTTCTTAATATACTATTTTGGCCTGCGTTACGTCACACAATGAATTACATATTGCACCTTGAAAGCTATAGTTCATGGCTATTACCCATACGTTTAGTCGTGTAATCATTGCAGTTTTATTAAATTCAAGTTTTTATAAATTCAAGTTGAAATTGTTAAGCACAATTGCTGAATAGATCAGACATTTATAATATGAAAAAGATCATTTGAAAGAATGATAATTTGAAGATCTTTTACGTCTTAAGTCTTTACGTCTCGTGCATTTGAATAAACATTTTTCAACTGAATTCAAAACAGCTTCGTGGGATGATGGACCGGTGATAAGAATCGAAACAGGGACCTCTATCTCCAAATAAATATTTTAGAGCAACAACAAGTGCAAACTGACTTTCTCATAAAACAAGGATTGACATTCTATAACATCAAAGAGTACTTGCTAGAATATTAGGTAAGTTTCTACTGTGATCTCAACAGTTAAAGTACTGTGTAAAGACGCAGGTTAGCCAACCGAATGAACACAATTCGTCCCTTTTTTCCAGGCTATGAGGACAAACTCGTCCAACTCGTCCATTAATGTACATATATTGAATCATGTTTTCGTTACTTCGTCGATTGAAGCAATAGTTCACTATAGTAACACCCCTGAATCCATCGTCGTATCTCAGAGTGCTAATAAGTGGTTGCGTGATTCTGACCATGGTGTTACGTGGGAGTTTATTTTCACTCTTTCGCGATGTTTTTCGAGGTCATCGGGATCACTCCACGTTGATTATGAATGAGAGCGTGTTATTTTTGCATTGGAACCATGATAACGTAGCCTAGAATATAACTGATTGTGATTTTCCTTCCACTTACATTGATAAGTAATCAAACTGGTCATCAGAACACGCAACATAAGACCTTATTCCTTGCCCGAAAAAACAAGCACGACGAAGAAAAATTGAATAATTTGAATAGCCTAATCAACCCGCTCGTTCTAAGGAAATCGTACTGTAAGTTGTTAGTACATACTTTACAATGGACACGCCGCAACCACCTCCTGTTATCATGCAACCTATAAAAGTCTAGATCCCTTCAGCTAGAGACGGTGTTCAAAAAGCCCTATCAAGTTTGCAGGGAAATTCCCAAGCACATCTTGGCATTTTTCTACCTAGGTGCGGTTTTCTAGGTTTCTAGGGAACAACTTTGATTTTATTTCTTTATGGAATTCTAGCACAAATAAAAAAACATACATGCCTAGAATCATTATAATAATCTAAATATAAAAAAAACCTGTTCAATGAAAATTGGGAACACACTTAGGTAGCGTTTGAGCATAAATCATAATATCAACTATTTCACCGCTACTTCGTTACATAGGATTTAGTTTGTTCAAATTTTATCGTTTTTGGCCCCAAAATGCCCGCGTTATACAAGTATGCTAAACTTCCCAAAGAATTAATATCGATTTGCAACATCACAAATATGAAAGATTTTGTTTCTTTTTTTTGCATAATATCGAATTAACTTAAAATGTTATGCAATCATATCTAAAACACTTAAACCAGCAGATTTTTTATAATTTATTTTAGCACCATCCAAAGAACATTTAGATGATTTTGGTTTAGTTTAGTAGATCTTTTCACTTGGTCTGGTCTGTTGCAAAGGGATTCGCCGTTCTAGCATGAAGTTCTTTACTCATTAATGGTTCATGGATGGACACCGAAAGGTTTAACCACATCCCTCGGCTTTCTTGTCGAACTTCAACAGGCCCTTGGTTTTGGCTCTGACATCAAGACTACTCACTTGCAACATCGAACATTGTTTTCGAGGCAAAACTCTTATTTCATTTAGCTATCAATTGATCTAGTATCTGATTCAACAACGAATTAGAATTGGTGGATCTAGCTAGCCCTTGAATTTAGGGCTATTCAGGAATTTTGGTGAAAAATATAATTTTGAATGACCTATATTTCTGTCTCATCAAGAACATACTTAAGAAAATGCCGGTAATATTTTGTTTCAAACAATCCTAAAATTTGAAAATTTCCTACCAGCACGTTACACTAATGAACATTGGTACCGTGTATTTGCTAAGCCAAACGAACATTGCCAAGAGTGCAAGTATTGTTGTGCTAAGCCAATGGAAATGCAGGATAGGGAAATCGTTTTCTGTAAAAAAGTTTAACTACTTCAATAGTATCAGTCCTATGGGGACAACATGTCTCAAGCATTTTGGAAATTTGAAACCTGGAGGAAATGTTTCGCGTCTTATAAGATACTTTTTGGTATTGGTATTAGTACTTATTCTGGAGTGCATATTAGTCAAATATTTCACATCGAAAACCCAGATATTTTATTGTCGAACATATGCAACCGTGACACAAAAAGTCACGATGGAAAAACAGTGTTAGAAATTCTCGAGCTTGTGAAACATCCCTGTTAGTATCCTGTGCTTAAAGTCATGGATGGATATGGTGAGAGTTGAGATATTTGGTGCAATATTCGGGTACTTCAGCTAAATCATGTGTTTTAGTCAACCGGAATTTGAATGAGGAGATGTAAACAATAAAGAGGTGCAAATATAACAAGATTGGAGATCACATTAAAGCGTAAAAAGAACGTAAAAGGGGTTTTCGGAGTTTCTTGGGACATTACAATAACATCATATTAAAATGTAATGGCCTTACAGCTCCCTTATGAATACTTGACTGCAACAAATTGAACAATGAAGGAGGTCGAAGAAGAAGAGAGTTGGGCTTCATTGTTCTGATGAGCCTGGATTCTCGAAGGCTTAAAGGTTCTCTCAAAACGCACGTTAAGCTTCGACATTCACTGCAATTGACCCTAAATCCTAGGTTAGGACAAAGCTCAGGGAAGCTTTTGGAAACGTTTAGTACCTTCTCTGAATAATGTGCAATCTCAACTTTTTTTAATCTGTTTCAACACGCGAGCTATCTCAAACCTTTGATCTTTCTGATAAAACACCAAAACACCTTTGGACTTGTTCGATCTTTTGTAAACCTGCTGAACTCATTGGCGCCCAAATTGGGGAGGCATAGTCAAGATACGGCTGGACAATCGACTTGTACGAAAAACGGTATCACGATGCTAACTCTGTACATTTAAGTCCAGAGACTCTGATTGTTTTAGCCCGCAGCTTTTGTAATATGCTTTGACAAAAAGTGCAAAATTTCGCAGGAAAGAGGTCCTTCAATACCACTGAAATCCCAAAGGCAAAAGATTATCGGTTGTGAAATTGTTGCAATTCGTTTGATCTTGTATTTTGACAATGTGGTATTGTGGGAGCGCCTCAAATTGGCGCTCCAAAAATCCAGCGTCTGCGTTAGAAACCATTTCCTTGACTTTTGTTACAGTTATGTGAGCGAACTTACCCAACGAGCTCGAATGAAGGCCGCCTAACCATTGACCGGGTCGTAGCAGATTTGAACACGAGCTGCAATACATTCTTAGTGTTCTTAGGAATGATCTCAGAGCCCAGCTTTTAGAGCG
Organism: Tigriopus californicus; assembly: GCF_007210705.1. Taxonomy (NCBI): domain Eukaryota; kingdom Metazoa; phylum Arthropoda; class Copepoda; order Harpacticoida; family Harpacticidae; genus Tigriopus; species Tigriopus californicus. The sequence continues at coordinate 6,372,045 of NC_081450.1, read as the reverse complement.
GAGGAGTGAATGGCAAGTTCCAACTTATGTAGCAGAGTACAAAAAGGACAAAGTTCTACATTACCATTTGATGCACAGTTTATTACCTTTAGCACTGGCTAGACAATATTCTCCACCACTTACTTAGCGGTTCTAATTATTTAAACTTGACTTGAAGTATTTATCTAAACCTCAGTTAATTATGCCTATTTTTAAAATAGGCATAATTAACTATGTGGTGGCGAATAACGTTTATCTCCCAATCTCATTGATATGTATTTGGGTAAGGAAGTTGAACGAACTCGACCAACTAGCTCGACCGAAGGGCGCCCAGCCATTGACCGGGTTGTAGCTGATTGATACACGAGTTGGGACCGCCT
>NC_081450.1:6370508-6371646 GCF_007210705.1 Tigriopus californicus | reverse complement strand
CGCAGATCCACTCGCTAATCGCTAGAGGGCTAGTACTCGCCATAGACATTCAAAATTTCAGTGAGGAACATGGCATTTTTCTGCTGTACCGTACATCCGCCTAGTAGCGAGGATTTCAATGAAATTTCATCAAAACTCAACGCAAGAACAACATTGATTTGGAGAAGACATCATCATGACCAATACTTCGGCAAAACTTTTGGAGAATGGAGAGGCAACTTCTACCAGGGCTTTTCAGGAGGACAACTTTGGAGGGATCCAGATGAGAGTCAAGGCCAAGACCGAGCTTGTAAGGCAGAAGACCAACAAGAGGGATTGTTCTACAATAAGACAAAGGAGTCCAGTGATCGAGCAATTGGTCAATATTCTCCCCAAGTTTGGCAGAACTACCAAGCAAGCCTTGGAGAGGGCTCTGGAGGATTGGGAAGCGGAGGATTTGGATCTGGATGAGGTGATCCCTCGTCACCTATTAGGGGACGATTCGATGGATGAATCGCTGCCTGTTTCCCTTTCCGGGGTGTGGAGCAATCCGATGATGCCGGTCGAGACTCGGAACGATATCAACGATGCTCACAGCCCTCACCAAACAGCCAGGACCATTTTTGATCCCCTATTATTGCATCTCGGGCTAGAGGTGAATTACTCGGAGTTGACTATCAACTCGGGTTCGTGTCTTTTGTCAATCGCGAAACAAGAGAAACAATCTGCTGGAACCTCATCCAGTGGTTTCAGTAATGGTTCTTCATCGTCCAATAGATAGATAACCTTTGATTTGTGTTTGTGATAGGAGTGAGTGTAAGTGTAAGTTTCACCCATGACTTATTTGTTCAGAATAAATATTTCGAACCCAAAAGATGTGTGGTCCTCGTACAAACCCCTTTTTTCAGCCTTATGATTTCAATCCACTTTGCTACATACGATTGCATGCTCTAACAGTGGTCTGATTTGTTTGTATTTTGCCCTGTTTATACGCCCTGTATATTCAAAATTGCACGTCCAACAATACTTAGGTACTTTAGTCGTCATTAGCTAAAAGGCTACTTGGGTGACAACTTCCGCCAGAAACGCTCCACGGTTTGCATTCTTTCACGATCCCTTTGAGCTCGTCCATGGTCCAGGGTACCGTCGTCCATGCGTA
>NC_081450.1:6368525-6369461 GCF_007210705.1 Tigriopus californicus | reverse complement strand
GCGAGAGCTGAGACGAAAACATGCGATCGCAGCGCCCTTGATCGATCTATATATGAAGTTATCTATGGTACCAGCTCTTGCCTAAATGTCCGAATAGCTAGAAGAATTCTTGTCAGACATGTGAAAACTTGAGAATCGTAGAAAAAACCGAGCTAAACGTGTAACGAATAAAGAAATTCGACTTGCACAAAAAAAGGGTTACGGGTATGATGAATTCGTGTAGGGATTCCAAATTATTTTTGGTGTTAGTGGTTGCCAGAAACAAATTTATTTTTTTAATAGGCGCAAAAGCCGCTTTGCTGCATTTTATTTGCTTAAAATGATAGAGACTCAATAGTATTTCATGATTATTCATTGAGCTTCTTCATTTTTTTACGTAAACTACGTTTACAATCGCTATAATTGACCCTAAAACCTGGTTGTGGACAAGTATCATGGATACTTTTAAACATTTATGATAAGATACCTTTTGTTTCTCCGCTAAATACTGCAAATCTTCTCAGCTTTTCCCAATACAGTAGCTCTCCCATTCCCATTTTGTTCTTGTTTTTAGCCCAGGTCTCTTCACCCTGAGAGATAGCTGAAATGTGTGTGTGTCTCATTGTCTCTTTGAACGAGTTTGGATCACAGATCATACAACGACTAGATGTCGCATTGGCCCGACCTCAGTTTAGAGGAAAATGGATTTTAAGTCAACAACTCTGTACACCAAAAAAGAGCAGGGTGACTACCTGATCACTAGCAACGACCTACAATCGCTGGGTCTTCAACGAATGCCATCAGTGGCAAACTCACTCAAAATCCGGCCACGCTGGCCGATGAAAAAGCATGAGTCAGTGTACACCAAAATTTATGTATCAGCTGATGAAGGCAAGTGTTCGCATTTTTCCTCGCGCTATGCGAGGTCTAGTCATTACATGGTCTGTGGTTTGGATT
>NC_081450.1:6328948-6368474 GCF_007210705.1 Tigriopus californicus | reverse complement strand
GGGGGGGGGGGGTGATTACAGGAAATTGACGTCTTCCCTAAGAAGATATCTTGGGACGAAAATCGAACACGATAATTTTGACTCCTCTTCAAAGAGATCGATTGTTTTTTTTCAATTTCTTGATACCTTGGTGGTTACAAAGTTAACAAGCTGCTCGTCAAAGAGTTGTTTCTTCAAAAGGAATATCGATATTCAATAAAGTCTTAAAGAGAAACGCCTATTGGGTCAAAACCATGGATTTGGTGATGCACTGTACCTACACCGAGTCCACAATTGCCCACAATCGATATTAATGGATCAAGAATGGATTGTCGTCAGTGAGGATCGCATTATGTGCCAACGCTTGATAGTTCCGTTGATGAATTTGGCCTGAGGATAACTTGCGAAGCTCTTTCCGTCCGGCATACATGATAAGCCTTTTGTTTAGTGTTCTACTCAACAATTAGAAGATCGATGGCATCGATTTCTTCCAATCATTGGCGTCAATCGCACGTGCAAAGCCGAAATGAATTTCCCAGCCTCGACTCCACTTCCTTTGGTTCCCGGGGGTTTGCAGCCACATCATGGTTTCACTGGATCGAACATTGCATTTCCGTTCAAGAACAAATCAGGAGGAACTGGAACTTTTCCCTCATTCCAATCCCCCACGCGAGCCCTTCCTACTACCACCCTCTTGATGAATGTTCACAATTCGTGTACAATATGTGGAGTCCTTGGGCTCTTCTGTGAAATATGAATGCCTGAAAAACGAGACTCGACGAGTTCTAACTTTAAGACAAGCTTCGGCCAGGATCCCTCTGATCATGAGGAATTGATGGATGATGTTAATTTTCTGAACTACATTTACAACGACCTTTTGCCTCGTGTGAACAATTTTTCAAGTCGCCGCTAACCATGGGAGCGAAAGAAGAAGCATCAACAAGCTCTTTCGTGGTGGGATATCTCAGTTTAATAGACTGTGGATCTGTATTTCAGAAGGAGAGATAAGAGAGAAAGAGAGAGTGTCAGCCACCAAAATTCTTGTCGAACGCCGGATTTTCGAGAAATATCTCCAGACAAACGTGTACACGTAAAATGCATAAGCAATTCGTTGTCTGATGTTTCAAAAAATGATACGGTTGTTTTGACTTCAAGGGCATTAAACACCGAGCAAAATATTGTTCATGAATGAATGGTACATACATATGGTACATGCACTTATACGCATGGTCATGACTTGCTTCGGGGGAAAATTGTAGTGATGACCTAAGTATCCAAGGTCATACATATAAAATGGTGAGTCCTCCACCAATCAAAATTGCAACATATAATAAATATCTCCTGTCTATGTTGTTTGTCATACCAACGAGCGATATCAGTCTGTTTTGTAGTTCCTCCACATTTTGCTCCTTTGACCGACGTTGGATCAGAACCACGCTTTGGTTGAACTCTTTAAACCAAGGTACTTACGCGTCTCGAAAATCATTCATTTGCGATGGTTTTGTTACTTTTTTTGTGCTTGCATATTCATTCAATTATTCAGGTTCTATGATGCAAAAGTTTAGCTTTAACGACCTGTACGTATGTGTTTGACATTTACGGTAATGGGTTGTTGTGCGAGAAGTGCCGAGAGCAGACGCTGATCGGCAAAATTCTTAGTCTGTTTGAGTGGCCTAAAAATGAATTGATCTTAAGTGTTGGGAGGAGTTTATAAATCCAAGTAATGTCAACACATTGCAAGAAGCCCTTTTGTGTTGGACCCAATGAACAATCGTGAGGTCAATACCTAAATTTTTAGCCTTCTCCATCCACCCATTTGAGGCGAGTTTGCTTTTTGATCGTTTAAAAGTAGGAGATCTAGTCCAATATCTTCCTAAACTTATCTTGATAATAACAGAGCTTCAGAAATACTTTTTTGATCGCGATTTTAGACAATGATCTCATGCGTAGGGCCGTGTACGAAGCATTTTGGAAATTTGCAATTACGTTAGTTCCGTTGGTTACGTCAAAGGAGTTTGAAAAAAATTTTTATTTATCAAGATAAGATTTGTTAACAGGCCTCCTTGGAACCTATTTGCCAAAGGTCGCATACATGAACTGAAAAGTGGGACCCTGATTGGTTATTTATATAGCCATCACAAACGTAAAATAGACATGTTTGAAACAACTGAATGTTTCGAAATTCATCACGAAATTGAGCAATAGGGCAACTGATACGGAAACATTTTCATACTCCTATTTCTTTTAACTCTTCAAAAAGACTATTTTTTGTTTCAAGCCAGATGTGTGTGCATATGTGACAAGCGAGATCTGAATATCCCCGAGAAGTCCTCAACGTAATGCATTGGTCTTGACAGTGCTGATTTCTACAAAGAGTGCCCCTTGCCATGCTTCTTGTCCTCTTCATTCACTTCATATTAAACAAGACTGGCCTGAACATTCCTTCCGTCGAACGACATTCTTGGATGGAATTACTCAAAAAATGCCATGTAAATCTCTGAACAGAATCGGGTCCATAGCTTCAATGGCGCCAAAAACGTACATCCTCCTCAAAAGGTCCTCAGTTTTCAATTTGTACTCTAGATAACTCGTATGTATATGATTGGCATCCAAGCATATAGCTAGTAACTGTGTGGCCTACTCTCGCCGTGCATGGAGTACACGATGAATTGGCTTGTTGGGTCTCTCACTGTACGATATCTCTGCTGTGGGATTGATAGAGAGAATTATCAACCCAACAAGGCGTTGTTGGACCTGTTGCTGTACAGTCTACACACAAGATCATTTTTACTCGCCCGCCTCCGGCCCCATCATCCCTCCAATTTCCAGTTTTGTCAGCTAAATTTGTGATTCTAGCCTAACTTTGAATACAATTGTGATCTTTGGCTTCAACCAGCTGCATACATCATAAGTTGTCGGAACAGTTATCATAACAAATTGTGAATATGTCCACTCTTAGTGTTGATTTGTCGGAAGGTGTGTCTTACGAGGAGGTCAAGGGTCCATTGATTGACAAGCTGACAGCTTCCCAAAAAGAATTCACAAATGGCTTTATCCGACTCCATCCCTACAACCAGGTATTCCCTCGAGAGTTCCTTCGGTTTGAGAAACGACTCAAGAATTTTGAAATCAGAGACCAGGATATTTGGGTTGCTAGCTTCCCAAAATGTGGTAAGAACAACAGATCCAAGCAGGCTGCCCTTCCTGATTGGTAGGTTTATATGTTTGGCAACGATTCTAGGAACTACGTGGACTCAAGAGATGGTATGGAACATCGTTCACAAATTGGACTTCGACACTGCCAAGAAAGTCACTTTAGACGATCGCGTACCCTACTTCGAGTAAGAACATGTGGTACCAATTGTTTTGCGTTTCACCACAACAGTACAGATCGACCTTGCACTACACTCCATTTTATCCCTTGTTTTTTTTCTTTGATTCATTCAGTTCCAGACATTAAGCAAAGCAAAGTTTGAAAAGAAAGTTGACTTTTAAATTTACATTTAAATTTGCTTTGCAAAGATTTTACTAGATAATCAAGAATTGAATAAATGAAGTGCTAAGCCAAAAAGTGTACGTGATAGGCCAACTGTTTTGAAATCGTACAAGAGAGTCAAGATCAGGAAACAAAAAAACACGGTATTTTAGGCAAAGCTGAATTTCTCAGATACTTCCAAGTGTCAAAATCCATGTACATTGGAATATGTTTTCGTACAATTTATCTTTATTGCATTTGGACAAGTGTCTCTTTCTCATTGTTTCTACTTTCCCTGGCTGAGTCAATCGTGTGATATTCTGACAGGTAACAACTGGTATGATTGGTAAGCCAAAATATTATACTTCAAGTTACCTTTTTTCAGCATGGATATATCATACTATTTTTAATTCAGCCAGGCATTATTGAAGTTGCAATGGCATTAAACTTCAAAATAAAAAGGCATAATAAACAATAGATAAAAATACTCCAAAACCATACTCTTAGTCATTTATATAGTCTTTTACTTCAGATAATGAAACAGTATTTGGAACCCACTACTTGGTCAAAATAGCCGTTCAATGTAATGCACTATGATTTTTCCTCCAAAATGATGCAGCATCACTTATCAAGGCTTATTGTTTACTTTTAGCAATATCGAGCCTGTTGCTGATATTATACAATTTCATTGAAAGTTCGTTATACCTTACCTTTCACTTATAATTGCATTGAACAAGTTATCAAACTTTTTAGGTTGTCAAGTATTGTTGGAGAAGCCGTGACTGACGAATTTGAAGATAGTCTTAAGAAGGTAAAAGAAATAACAGTCGACCCTCGAATCATCAAGACACATTTGTCTTTTGACATGCTGCCCAATCAAATCATGGAGAAACAAGCCAAGGTCAGGAGAGCATCCGTAATTTCACCATTGCCCAAAAGTTTGACAAAATGTTTTCCTCCCAAAGGTCATTTATGTGACAAGAAATCCAAGGGATACGGCTGTTTCCTACTACAACCATTGGAAGGTTCTTGAAGGCTACAAAGGATCTTTTGAGGATTTTATGGAGTTGTTCCTAACTGATGTTTGTGGTTATTACACACCCTTTGTGGGTCACGTTTTGAGCTATTGGAATCAAATTCATCACTCCAACATCTGTTTCATCACCTATGAAGACATGAAGAAGGATCTTGGAGGGGTGATCCGAAAAGTGAGCAAATTCTTGGAATCCCCGGTGAGCGAGGAAGACGTCTCCGCTCTCGAAAAACATTTATCATTCGATTCCATGAAGAAGAACAAGGCCGTCAATAAGGCTGACTTTGTAGAGGTGAGTCCAATAACCTGTGCTTATAATGATGTATTTTTTATCCTCTTATGCCTTTCCAATTCTTAGAGATGCAACAAGGCCTTTGGAGTTGATTCGGACCCCCAAGGTTTCATGAGAAAAGGCCAAACGGGTAATTGGCGGCTTCACTTCACTCCAGAATTGGAGGAAAAGTTCATCGATTGGGAACAAAAATGGCTAAAAGATTCCGACTTTAAATTTGTCTATGACCTATAAATTGTTTTCCACCTAAGAAACAAATGAATATCACCCATATCTCTCGGTGGCAATATGCATTTTGAAATAAATGAATAACTGCACAAAGATGAATTAGTTACAATACAACCTAACCCATATTTTCGATTGACGGGGAGTTACTGACAAGTCTGACACATATCGAGCAATGTCCCTATTGATCCATTCATACGAAACGCTCCTGATGAATGCATTTGACCAAAAATGGATCTGAATAGAAATGAAAGCATGCCTCAATGGGTCGCCATCCAATAACTGTCAAGAATCATTGTCGATTCGGACACTTAACCTACGCATCATGACCAATTTTAAAAGCAAACCATATGCCGCCTCTCAATCTTAATTTAGTACTCAAAACTTGAATGGCTTTTCCGCACGGCAACATCTTTCAAGCTCGGTGCTCTTTGCTCATCTACGGTGTTTCTGTGTTTCTTGTCGAGACGTGACTGGATGGAGCGAACAGAGAGTGACTGCCAAGTTGTTGGAAGAGATCTGGAGCAAAACAGATAGGCCATTACTAATATCCACTATTTGATACGAGTGTTTCAAACTCAATTCCGAGCTGAGAAGTCGTAAATTTCAATGGCTGTCATGGAGAGCGTCCGTCAGTTGATTCAAATGTGGAGCGAGGCGGCTCGAAATATCTTGGTGAGAGTCGGTCAGCCAAAGGTGTCTCTCGGAATTTTCCGCCTGGCAATTATTGGAAATCCATGAATGGATGCGGTATTTTGAGTCGGAATGACCAGGATGTGGTATGTGGCCATCGACCGTAAACTAGGAGCTACGTGAATTGGACGCGACAAGCGAGGAGGGATGTTTTATGCTTCTTGGTACAGTACGGTATATGTCCCTCCCTCCCTCCATCTGTCCATTGGATAGCTCTGAATGAGTGTGAATTGAGAATTGAACATTAAAACGCCGAGACTAAATAAATCGTCCATTTATTTAGTGTCAACTCTCAATTTCCTGCTAAACATTGGCCCATTTGTCCTTGGGAATTCATGAGAAGCCGGCCTGCAAAGGTCCGTATTTACGCGAATTCCTTGAGCAAACTGCACAAAATGAATGCTTCGGAATGGAATCAAATATTTGCCAGGCCGTCTCACACTGCAATCAGTACTTGCCGCAATACTGTGCATACAATCTAATGAAGAACGTAGGAGTCGGAAGTGACTCAAGTTCGTTTTATCTGTATTCGAAGGCAATAAATGACTCAAAGTTTCCTTGGTCCTAATCGGCTAAATCAGCATTTCGAGGAACAAATTCGAAAACAAAAAGCTGGGTATATTTCTGAATGAATAGCAAATCTCACATCTGAATAACAGTCAATTCATGTACAGAAAAGGTTATTCCTCCTCGTCGCCACGGGAGTGAGGGTTTCCAAATTCCTTGGACGGCCTTCTTGAGCCAAGGCCCAAAGACAAGTTTGTAACAACGTTTTTGAAATTCTGGAGCTCGCTCTCTAGATCAGGATCCGTGCAATCGTGACTGGACGACTCCGCAGGATTGGAATCGACTTCTCTGGGGAGTAATCGGGAAAAGACTTCGTTCTCCCGTTGATATTCGCTACCATAACGCTTTGACGGATGGATACGATGAGTGGATTTGGGACCAGCGGCTTTTGACGATTGGTCGAACGAAATCGAGGTAGACTGGTAAATAGGATGACTAAACAGATACTTGGGGGAGATCACACTCTCTTGAGAAGCATTGTAACGCGTGCTGGGCGGTGGGTGAACAGGAGGAGGAGGGATATAGTCCAAGATGTTGCCCGCTTGAGCAGCGCTCCTCTTGCATCGAAGATGGCTTTTCTCTCCAGTCACATTCGAGGATGACTGAGACTGATTGGGTTTGGTGCGTGAGTAGTTCATCATGGGCATGGGCATGGCATACCCGCTGCTTTTGATGATGTCAGTGGTGGCATAGGGCTCGGGTGATTCTGCCGTGTGGCGAGAGGCGCCCGAACTTGAGGTGGCGAAATGGGACGCGTTGTGCTTGTTGTTCTCCACGTACGTGTACTCCGTGTCCGAATTGGAATGCATTCGCGTGTGGTAATGGTTGGGTTGAACGAGGAGCTTTCTCTCGTAGGCACTGGCACTTGACTCTTTATCAGCTTGGTCATCTTTCCTATCACATCGCTTGCGATCGATCCACAATCCATCAGCTTTGCTCCCACCGTGATTGGAGGATCGCACAATTTGATGGTGGTAGTATTCATCCGTGGCACACGTGGTAGCGGCTTCGAGGTATCCATCGTGTTTATTATCCCCACCCTTTCCCATTTTTCGCTTGTAAAAAAGAATACCCGACAAGAGGATGAGAATGAACGAGCAGATGGCGATGACGATGATGATGAGCGTCATTTGATTGGCGGCTTGATCGTAGACCGGAGTGACAGTACTGCGGCTCAGGCCGTACAGAAACAGAGGGTCCAATTCGATCTCCAAAGGGTTGGAGAGAGGCCCTCTGCCTAATTCGTTTACGGCCCCAATTTGAATGGAATAGACCTTGTTGGCCATCATGCCTTGGACAAAAAGTGTGACTTGACGAATGCTGGCCGGCTGGACGGTGTTGTTCACAAAGGTGCTATTGCCACTGATTATGATCTGGAAGAGGCAAAAAGAGAGTCAAGATACTTCCAAGCCACAATCAGGCAGGCTCTCCCTATCCTATTACGTACTGTACATGTATCAGTAACACCTTCTTTCCTATGGCCTAGTGGGCTCCAAGAACTCACGTTTGAAAAAAAGAAATGAAGCGGACCCCACCCCTGTCACAATGGCGAGGTGCGTCCAAATTTGGGAGATTTCAATAAAGTTTTTTACTCCAATCCCAGGAAATTGAGATCTTAAAGGGTTCCAAACCGGGGCAAACTGTCCAATCCAAGCTCTACATGTACGCACGTCGTACCTGCACTGATGTGTATGAAAGTCTCACTATCGATCGGGATGTTTGTTTATGAATGGAAAAAGCGAAAGAGCTGCTTGTTGATGAAATCTGATCCCGGAGTTCCACTCGAAAATGAGAACATTCGTGGCCTGAAGTGCCGATGGGAACGGGAATTGCAGAATTTTACACGCCTCTAAGAAAGGAATCCCCTCGACAAGATGTATACAAACAGCTCTTTGCATCGAACAACAGGTGATCGAGTGAGTGAGTGAGTGGGACATGGAGAAGCTCTTTAAAGCCAGGCAAAATGCCTATGGGGTAGTAAATTTAGCATTATCTCAAATGAAATCTCGACGAGAGCCCCTTGACTCTTGATTAAAAGGAATGTGCCAACTCATATGGTCAAGTGGTGAAGGTTTGACTTGTCAGTTTGGCTGTTCTTCCCGTAATGAGAATAGTTTTTCTCGAGATTAAGTACACTGAATGTGGGCAGACTTGGGGGCCTGTGCTTCCAAGGTGTTTTTTTTGAGTACCAATAGAGACATATGAACATGCGGGTTTACGATCATGAAATAACAGTCAGACATACCTCGTAACCCAGGAGGGGTCCATTATGATGATTCACGGGAATGCCATCCCATGAGAGGAAGATCGAGCTAGCGTTCAGGAGACGGGCCTCTTTGATCGCAGGTGCGAGACTCGGTAAATCCATAGGTGTGCTCACGCTCATTAGCTGCGAGGGTCGACCGATCACATCCTTGTAGAATGGTTGAACAAAGACGTGGTAATTGGTGTTCTCCTCCAGCTGCTGGATCTCAAAGGTCTTGGAATAGGACTGTGGGACTTGTGCAAAGTTGAATGAAGAGTCGGCTTGGTTCTGGGCCTTGTACCAGATGCGGTAACCTTGGATGAAGGCTGATTCTTGAGACACTTTCCAATTCACTCTCACTGTCTTCGGGTTGAGCACTCTCAATTCGATCATTGTGGTCTCGGCATGATTCAGTCTTAGCCTGGCCTCTTTCCGATCCGAGTTGGGCTCATTCACCAAGTTGAACAATTGATTCTCTTGCTCGATGATGGCATGATTAGACGTGGGCTCATCAAAATCATACACTAATAGATTGGCTCGAGCGATTGCTGATCCTACTTCATTAGTGCTTGAGCAGGTGTAATGACCGGAATGGCTCACTTGGGGATTGATAATCTCCAAAGAGCCATCGCCGTTCACTCTGATATCACCGCTGTTCGAGTACAGACCATTGGCGGGGTTCAAATTGGTCGAGAAATAGATCTCGTCGGCGGAACCATCCTCCTTCACCCAGTAGACCAACGGAGCCGGCGTACCAATCACTAGGCACGCCAACACCACCCGCTCAGCTCCGACAGACACTTGAGAATGGCTCTCTGGTGGAACCGTGATCACGGGTGGGGCGTGAACTCGTAGCCAGGCCGTTGCTGTGACCCTGCCACCCGCATTTTGAGCCGTGCACACATATTCACCTTCGTCAGAAGGGTGAACATATTTGATTTTTAGCCCCCGACGAGGGATGATCTTCACCTTGTTGGTACCAATCACACCATCAGTCTTGCTCCAAGTAATATCCGGCATGGGGACTCCGTCCACCTGACATTCCAGGAGGGCGTCTTCCCCGGCCATAACCGACACCGATTTAGGCCTGTGAGTGAAGCTTGGAGGCTCTACAAGAAATGGAGGAGTAAATGATAAATGACTCTCGCCGTGGAAGACAGTTCATGAGAAAAAATGGCTCCCCCAAGACCCACCCTCACTTTCAAGCGTAATTACGTAAATGGAGCCATCATCATCATGATCTGCAACATTATCTCGCAAATATGAGCTCGAGGATGGAACTCCTTGGAGAACAGATGAGTGTTTGACATGGCTCTACGTACATGTGTACGTACCAGTCATTGGCAAGAAGACGTTGAAGAAGGTGCAAAATTAAAATGGTGCATTTCAGTGAGGAAGCCAAGCCCCGCTGTGACAGGGACAAATGAGAAGAAACTCACCTATTATGGTCAGTCTGACCGGACTGGAGACTCGAGTGGCGGCAACATTGCTCGCGGAACATTCGTACCGACCTCCGTCGCCTAAATCCGCCTTGAAGATGACCAAATTTCCGCTCTCATCAATTTTAATCCGCTTAGCCGAGGTGAGGTCCAAATAAGCACCGTCCTTCTTCCATTTGACCACGGGGGTGGGATTCCCGCGGGGTGGAGAGCACTCCAGCATCACATCTTCACCCTTCACGACATCCGTACTCGTGGGCACGATGCGAAATTCGTCATTCAGAACTGGAATCGAAATGAAAAAAAATTGACATGTCTTCCTCGGAGAGAGCATTCTTAGGGGCAGGGATATTGCTTGGGAAATGGTTCGCCGTCAGTATTGAGCGCGTTAAACGACCGGATCGTTCCAACACAAAAGATATGCATATGAGGTTGGTCTATAATTTGGTTATGAGTGATTCAATGGCTTGTCTAGTACAGCTAGCACATAGGCTCACAGTACACTTCTGGAGCATTGGAGGAAGAGATAATTATCCCCTCACTCCATCTTCAAGTGCCCCCATTCATTTTGCATTTGGATCACTACTCAAGTACATACAAATTATGTATAAGGGATCATTCACCTCTTCACGGTCCTTTGGGGCGCTATTTCACTCCAATGAAGCGCCTCAAATCTCAAATGCACTCATTTGACGGGTAAAGGCACATCCTACATATGCGCTTGATATAAGAAAATCCATAAATCTGCAAAAACTGTAATCATCGTTCCCTCAGATTAGACCATGTGGAAGCTCTCGCCAACACCAACCATGAAAGAGTGACCCCTCAAAGCACCATGTATAAATTTGAGATGGCGGGCGAATTTTTAGTGCTGGTCGTTATTCAAGGGACTGCGAGCCACGTTTCTGGACCATATTCGAGCGCTTAATGCATCTTTATATCTTTATCTACGATACTTTTACACCTTAGCGAATATTGAGAGAGATCTCCAAACACATTCTGATATGGCGGCCCTACAAGTTCACTGGAAGGCGATCCTATCTAACCGAGAGTTGTTGGTTCCTCACGCAAGGAAAACATCACAATTCATTTTCATGCTTTCGTTGTCGCTGCGCTTGATTTTCAATGCGTGCTCTGCTGTTGTTGGAGATCAAGCCAAAGGAGTCGGGAGTCGGGGGTGGGTGATTTGTGCCATTCTATCTGATTAACCCCCCATGGGCGAGCAGGGGGTCTTATCTATGGAGGAAATCTCCAGCCCAAGGGCTCTACCGACTCTTACTTACTTACACACTGCACTACAGCAGTCGTCCTCCCTCAATAGGCAAATCTGTTTCTCCAATAGCCTGGCCAGCTTAGCCGTAACAGAGTGACGAGCTATCATTCAGACGAAGACGGATGAGTGGTGGAAGTTTGCACAGAAATTGGTTACAAAAACATTCCTTCTGGTTTGTTTGGCGATATCGGAGCCCAAGCGACCATGTGCTCTCGGTTCACTCTAGAAATGATCGGAACGTTCCGAGCTAGTGGCCACGACATCATCGTATGTCCGCCCGTCCAATGGGTCCCGAACTTGGTCAACGACACAGATATCCAAAGACACCATGCATAACAACACGAGAGTGCACTTTATGCATCATGCACTTGGAGATTAATCGAGTCGTGGACTAGCGTGTTCGACTGAGTTTGGTGTCTGGCTGTTTCCAATCAGGGGGTCCTTTGATAGTTCATTGCATTCGCGAGATAAATGAGCTCGCCAGATGGAGAGCCTTAACACCAAAGTCCCCATCAGCACAATTCCTTCTCATGTCTAGTGGCATAGCCGACTACTCGACTCATATTGTTATGTTCCGTTTTTTTGTGTAATACGTAGAAATATACTGACTAGACGCAAATTACAGGTCTGTGATGGATCAGCCGACAGTCCAAAGTCCCGCCACTCACATTTAGTATGTATCTCTTGGGTGGCAAGGAGTAAAGACGTATTTCTAAGTGCATTACTCATTGTGCCTGACGTGTCTCTTTTATTTACTGGAGAAAAATGTTGAACACTTGAGCGCGTAGTCAAGGGGCCTTTGAACTCAGACCCTCAATGAAGTTCATCATCATAAGCTGGAGCTACATGTTCTAGCACTGTAATGCATGTACTAGGTACCAGGTCTCGGTGGGTTCATCAACGAAATGCCACCCCGCCTAAAGGAAGAAGACTCTCAATGGCTTTTTCGTTCCATGTAATCCAACAATGAACACAATCCACTACACGAGACGAAACGACTTGACTTTTGAGAGCTCGAGAGCCGTTTTCAATCCTCAGCTGTCAGAGAACTTCCAACTTCCAACTTCCAACTTCCCCTCCCCCAAAAGAGTACCAACTTTACTACTCATAGGTACCATTGCCACTACCACCACCACCATCATCATCCATCCACGATGCACCTACGTACAGCATTGGGACCAAACGAACTGACGCAGAGACCTCTACGTACGTACGATTGCACACCTGTGTGATGTATTGACTGGGGCTGACTTGAAAAGAACACTCAATTTGCCCATTGACCGGACAAGAGCGGTTTGGACACTTTTACAACTAAAAATGAACCCCCTTGCGAAAACGAAACAAAGAATTCCACCCTGAATTCGAGCTGGCTGGCAGACTCGGGAATGGATGGAGGGTCCTACCGCATTCTTCAGACACCTTTTCATCATGCAACTAGTCTACGTACTGTTGATGGCTAATATGAAAATGGCGTGACATTCACCAGCCACATTACAGAGGAACATGAAAAAAATGATCGGGGACCAAATAGCCTAATTCGAGACGAATTTCTCCAGGGACAGATTGATCAAACTCAAGTGGATTTTCGATGAAGGCAAAGGGGTTCGTTCCATCAAGCCGGTAGATTGACCGAGACTTGGAGCTCGACAAATCACCATGAGGCACAACTCGAATTACGATATGACTCTAATTTCTTTTACAGAGAGCAACCATTATCCTCACATTATGGACTGGAAAACCATTGGTCTAAGGACTAGAGCCTTCACTCATGCCACTCATTAGTCCAGTTTCATGATAGAGCTAACACAGAGCACTGCCAGACTTGGAATGCCTGATGAGAGGTTTCCATCTGAATAAAACCCGGCTATTACCTACACCTGGACGTACACTTTCAGCCAAGTATGTACGTGTATTACGTACAAGACAATAGGCTTGCACTGCAGCCCAGAACAGCTAGCCAGAGAGCTACAGAGTGAGGGATGGCTTGCAGAATTGTAGGGCAATCAGAAAGGGTAAAAATTGAGCCTTTTCGTCACACTCGAACTCGACAGTTCCCAAAGAGCGAAACCGTGAGCCTACAAAGACAAAGGATTCTTGCCAGGCAAATGCATTGGAATCAGTTCAAAGCTAGTCATTTATGATCTCAAAATGGTCTGATACAAAATAATGAGCAAAAGGAACCCATGATCTTGCTCTCGAGAAAACGTTCAAAAATTGGAAGGTCATTTTTTCAGACTGACTCTTGTGTTGAGCATCCAACAAGCACTACAAAAGATCACTACTCGCTTTTGAAGAACTGAGGGACCCTTGTTATCAGAGATGTTGCCGCACAATTTGTAAAGATGGAGGAGGAGGGAGACGAACAAAAGTGTCTGGGGTGTGAGGGGGTGTGGGGTGACTGTGGGGTGTGGGGAGATCGAGCAACGAGACGAACAGAAGCCTCTAATTGGAGGGAGAGATCAAATTCACGGCCAAGACAGACGTCCAGAGTTTGCTTTTACTCACTAGTCAGACAGATTGAGTTTCAGACTGTTGACAATACCAAGGAATTGTTCTCTTTAAACGACCCTCTCCCCCCCCCCCCAAAAAAAAAAGTCACTTCTATGATTTACAAAAAGCCCACAGTCAACGGGTTGTTCTTTAAAATTCCTGTGAACGGATTTCCGATATCGTATGGATGGATGGGTGTCTAGGGTGTTTGTGACTAAACACAAGTGACTGTTTGCTCAGTACTTGAGGACACTCAATCGTCATCGGCAAGTGTGAAATTCCTCCCAGATACTGCTCGGACAGCAAGGCAGGGAAGTAGAAGCTAGTTAGGATATTTACCCATAACTGGGTGGCTCGATCATACTCCGAGGGGCAATTTGACGTCAAACCCGTCTTCGGCTACCCTTTTCCCACCGACTCATTTACACTGCGGACGATGGCACAATATTCTCACTACTACGAGTATACGATACTGTAGATTAGTACTATTACAGTGTACGTAGTACTACAGAGCTAAGTTGTTGGGTTGCTCGTAAGTCCGTGATGAAATTTGCCCGTCATCCATCGATCTTAGGCCATGACTGCACATCACTGCGTCAACCTGACTGAGAAAACACAATGAGGTGTTTGTTCAGAATCGGCTAGATGCGGGATGGAAATTGAGCTGTTTTCTTCACTTGTACACACCATCCATCCCACAACCCCTTCACATTGGATCGCATCATTTCTCGTCGACGAGGAGTATTAAAACGAAGAAAAAAACTCGACAATGGCCAAAGGTGTTGAGGATGAACATTCATTCTGGCCGGGCCACAACCAGCCGATATTCGACCACCCAAGTTGGTGAAACCATCGGTGATTCATGCACATTGTACACAACACATGTGCTCGATCTTGTCGTCCGTGAGTGAGTGGCTTTTAGGCAAACACCGTCCGTCTCACACGAAATGATCAAGATCAACACCAACAGCCTTTGCATACTTTGTGTCTTTCGGCGTATCATCTCAATTTAAGCAAAAAAGAGCCTCCACTTTTGCTTTTGGGAATTTAGCACCTTGATAGAGATCATCTGGCCATAGGAAGTCCGCGCTCGTTTCTGGCTTCCTGGCCGAACTAATTGCTTTCTGGTGTGCCAACCGCTTGCCATTCAAACCAAGATATCTTTACCACATTTACTACACATCGCTCTTGGCTAAGATTTGTCTAATGTTCAAACCCAGATCTCAGAATGTTGACTCAATGCAACTCGATATGGCTGAGAAAGCGATTGTCAAACACAAGCTCATGCGCCTCATACATGTCGATCTAGTAATCTTAGCACCGCTCAAGTTATAGCAAGAACTAACAAGGAGCTACCAACTACGTACTTACAGGCAATCTGAAGCGTGGCATTGGCACTCCTGGCCACCCCTTGCGAATTGGAGGCCACACACCAATAAACACCGCCATCTTGTTGACGTTTGTTGTGGACGGCTTTCAAGAAGAACAGAGATCCATCGGGCAAAAGCATAGGATTGGGCTCCTCGGGGTCAATGTGAACCAATTGGCCATCTTTGTACCATTCGACGATGGGATCTGGGTCTCCACTGACTCGACATTCGAGGGTGGTGGGCTCATTCTTTACCACGGTGATATCGGTTGGATGGCGGGTGATCACGGGCTGAGAGAGCCCGTGGACGGGTTGGAGCATAACTAAGGCGAATAGGATCATTGTCGCTGGAAAAAAAGAAGAGGCGACACGACGTTAGCGCATGTTTAGAAAGCCTTTTACGACTTCAGAATGAAGTGATCATAATAAAACAACTTTACGATGTCCTCAATTCACCGGGGTACCGTGTCACTGCACTCCTTTATTAACAGTCTAGAGGGGTGACTGTCTGACTTAAAGCGACACCCAGGTTCTTTGACTTTTCAGCTCAGCCCTGGTCCGTTGCATCTCTGTATTTGGCTTTCTGCTACCAGCCTTATATTTGGTAAAAAGGTGAACCGTTCGTCAAAAATCCAAAAGTTCATATCACGCACCCGGTGGGCACCGGATAAGCATTGCCTGATGGGGTCCATAAAAAGGCTAGTGGAACATGGACAACTTCTTTTTTTTACAAGCTAATAGTAGTTTCGCCCTTGTAAGAAGTGAGTAAAGTACGGCGGTGTTTCACCGAGCGTGATTATCGAGGAATGTCTGGGATCATCTGAGATATCTTCTGCAGACATCATGAAACTGTCGTAAAATATGCTTTCTCGGAATGTTTTGAAATTCGGAGGTATTTCTCGTTCTGCTTTTGATCTCGGAGGAACAGGCACGGAATTTCCGAATTTCCGAGTGTCTAACTGACCCTCGACATCTTTTCAATTCACCTCCACGGAGCTGGTTTTTAGCTGCGGATGTACGTGATGGAAAATTGAAGCAGGCATTCATTTTTTGGTTGCAAATTCAGGCTCTTGGGTGTCCATTACATCAAATACCTTCCTGCCTCCCTGCCTCCCTGCCTCGCTGCCTCACTATCTCACTACCTCACTACCTCCCGTGCACATTATTCGAGTCCGTCAAATTTGCTCATCCGAGGAAAAAAGACATTGCATTTGACAAAAGTCATGAACAAGGAATTTTTGGGAGGGGCACACATTTGAATATCTCTTTTTTGTGACTCAGACTATTCTCCGCCAGGTTCTGGCTCCAGCATTCACGGGTGCTAGTTCTACATGATTTTATTTACGGACTCCTATCATGTTAAGGTAAGTTTGGAATAGATCTCAATCACGCTTATTATCAACGAAATTCATCATCCCTGAAATTGAAGATCGGAAAGAATCCTCGATCGGTGGTAATCTATTTTCCAGTCAACTCGTCCAACCTTGACGGTGTCCTCCTCTTTCCTTGTAGCAATACTTGTTAAATGTTGTCCCAGTCATCGGTATTGCGTTAAGTACACTATCCCTGCTTTTGTGAGTAAGATAGGAAAAAACACATCTGTCTGGATAGAAGGTATGCAAAACAATGGGGATTATCCGCCAACGAGAGTCATATTGAGTTCAGCTAATCCCTTAACTACTTTGGCCGATGGACCCATTGTCACTGGATTCCACCACAACGTGTCAGAGTGGAACATTGACCAGATCCAGGGACATGGACAACACATAGTGTGCCCGAATAGATCCGACACTCCCTAGAGAGCGACACAACACGAGACCAGCATGGCCATTCAAACGCCAGATCAGGTTCAACAATAATGATATGACCAAATGTCGAGTGTTTGCTTTTCGATTAAAGATTAGCTCGACTTTCGATCATGATTGATATCGCTAGAATAAACATGGCCCTATTATTGGTACTCTAGGCACAATCTAATACTGTATAGGACGTCGTCGTTTATTGTTTGGTTTTGACTCGACCATGTACTCGGGTTATTTTAGGGGGTCCGAGGTAGCATTTTGGCAAGTGATACCGGAAGCAGGGCAATAATGAAGTTACAATAATTGCTTTATGAACTTGAGAAAAATCGTTCTTGGTAAATTTGAAAGAATAAGTGTAGTGCCATGGAATTAGAATAATTAGTGCCTCATGCCAGCGAGGCTCATCAAGGTAGGTACCTTCAAAATTGAACAATAAAGTGGACGGACAAACAACGATAATAAAACAGCAAATTCTTGAAACACCCCTCCAGTCCACATGTTTCACATGTGCTTGGATTTATTTCACATTCAGGGTCTTCTCGCCCCTCCCTTTGTTGGGTGTGGAGCAAGCGATTCTCGGCAAAGGTTGTTGGCATTTCTAGAAACTCGGGATTAGTGACTAAACCTTTAGAACGATGCGTTTCACTCCATCATTCCGCCGCCCTCAAATCCCCAGGCGAGATTTGTTACAAGTCACAATCGATTCGTAAGAGAGATCCTCCAGATCAGCCTGATCATCATCGTCATCACAGAAGTCTTTTTTACAAGATGCTATCGCTTCGGACTCTTTGAAGGCTAAAAAATGACCCTTTTGGGAACATAGAGCATTGCTTTTAGGGGTCCACGACGAGGTTTCATTTACTTACAACATGAGATCTACTTGTAGTCTTGAGGCATGAAATGAGGGTTGTCGTAACAATTAGACACAGAACACCCATATATAACTCAAGAGAGTTGGTCACACATGCCTCTTGAGATCTCGTATCCAGGTCTTTTTTGAATGAATTACAAACTCCATGAAATACCTCCACTGGGCTAGGAGTTGTATATGTATGTATTACGTATGAAATTCCTTGGGAGTCCATCTGATGATTTGAACTTGGAAATGAAGGCATGAATGAGCGTTCTACGTTCTTCCATAACTCGTATTATGGCGAGAAAAAAGGCACAGTCTTGAGAATTGGGACATTTTGAACATTGATTAATTGCTTCTATTTGAGGATAGATAACGTTTCTCGTTTCAACATTAGGGAGGGACAAAGAGAGAAAAACTTTGGGTTTCGGTTGCCCAGATAACCTTAGTCCTGGAGGGCTTGCTCTTGTTCGGGTGTCTTTTTGAACACATGGCGAAGCGAGATTAAGAAACGTCAAACTCCCGGGTGTGTTCCATCCATGATGTCAAGAAGTCATCCGAATGGAATGGCGGTGATTAAAACAGTGCTGGTTACTCCACACACACTAGTACATAGATAGGTGAGCGCACATCATCGTCCAGCTCATTAGACGACGCCTCCAACCGGCCGAGTTCCTGAAGCGAACAGCACTAATTTGTCTGCATTGATCAACTCAAGAAATGATGAACTCTGGGGCCAATTTTTTCACACGTCTCTAGGCACGGTTTTTATCGCCTTGGTCTCTTGAAACATGAGAACAGGTGTGTCGGAAGGTGAAGACCGTCGTGTTCAAGAATTTTGTGGTCTCTTCTCCCCGAATTTAGATGGTGGCCTACAGCAATATGGAGACTTAAACCTCGAGTGCATTAATACCTGACTGGCTGGTTGGTACGGTATTGTTTTGAGCTCGGCGGATACTCGAGCAGCAATGTTAATGTGGTAAGCTTGTCACGTTTGCAAATGAATCAGCCTCCAGCTAGGGTTGGTTGAGGAAAAGGTGAGAGATGAAAAAAGATCGTGGATAAGACGGACATTTGGTGTCCGAAGGCGATCGACATGTAATACATGGTGTGTTTCCTCTTTCTTTTCGTCTCAGAAATGAAGAAGGCCAAAGACGGTCGGGCGCCTTTGTTAATGTTAATGACTTCATCATGACCAGAATTATTTGAATTCGTTGCCCGCTATCTTAATACCTCTGGCATAATAGGTACTCAACGCATGAGTTTGAATGGCCTTTCTGGGTTTGTTGAAATTGTCGGGCTCAAATTCCGTAGAATCAAAGAGTTGATTCATCTCTGTCAAATTCGACGGTATTGACGATTTGTTAAAGCGCATTCTGGACTCATCTTGCCACGAAATTGAGATAAGAGGCATGTACAAAAAATTCCATACAAAGACATGAATTTGCCTTTTGAAACGGTGACAGGTCACATTAGTACTTGTAAATGAGCCATTTAGAATGAGCTCGAACCCCCTCCATTTACCCTGTAACTCCACCGTAACCCTCAGTTTGACTTGTGAAAAGATTTCTCGCACATATTCGTACGTGCATACGTATTTGCCCTCAAGATTTCTCCCCTTTTCTCCAGAGTTTTTTAGCACTTCTGGAGATCATCACAAAAAGTCCAATTTCATGCCTTCGCAAGGCTTTTGAAAACAAGGGTGTAAAAAAGCTACCTTAAATCTGGCAGAAAATAACTTCATTTTTTTGGCAAACAAGACAGATGCGTTCAAGTTAATCCGTACATTCATAAAGTTGCTCATTGTGAAAGGAAGAAATTTTGCTGCCTAACAAGTTTGTACAGGGATGAAAAGGCTTTGAAGTGAGTAAACAAAGGGCTGTTTTCCAAGGTATTTAAGTCATGGTGTAATTGCTAATGATTGTTTAGAGTCGAAGAAACAATAAGTCTCTCAATGAACAACTCGGCTTCCTCTCTTTTCAAAGAAACGTCGACCAAATGAAACAAAAACTTTCCGGCTCCTTCAGACAAACATCATCAACGTCATAATCCAAGTTGAAAATGGTCGTTCGTTCCCTAAGAGGAAGGTGTTTTTGAGACGAATTGGACGTGTTCTGCCGCAGGCTTGATCAAGACATTTTCTGGATTGGGTTTCGATGAGATTAGATTCTATTGAATCCGTGCGAATCACGCACACATTCCGGTTCAAAATGGCCGAAATGTGAAGCTCATTTGATCTTGTTTATCTCAATCCCCAAATGTCCGAAGATGGCACTGACCTTTTAAAGGAGGATCAGCAAGAGCGGGCTATTCATGGGCTTTTGGTGAACATTATCCAATTTCGTCCGCGAGTTAAGCTGTCAATCCGACTTTGATACCAATTGAATCACATTTCCGCTTCAATTCAATCCATAAATGACACGAACGAGCGAAAAGTGACCAAACGTGGCCAACACTCAAAAGCTCGCATTTTATGTAGGAACCAATCGACCTCTAACTTGAAGAAACAGTTCAATTTGAAAGAGCAAGTGAAGACAATCCTAGTTTTTGTCTTAGAACAGCATGCAGAAAGGGTAAACATTCGAACCTTTTTGTTGCTTTGTTTCAAGAGCCAAGTTGGGGAGGAGTCATTTCTTGAGTTAGTGCTTGATGCCAATCAAACCATGATTTATTTACATTGGTTTCAACTCATTAAGATGTTGAGCATAGATAACATTGATTGGACCAGTCACTCCAACCCGGGATGCTTAAAAAGCCAATTGAAAGATCACTTACGATAACTGAACACATGCAAATGTACACATAGAAAATCCCAAGAATTTCCTCTCGACTCCTCGATTCATTGAGCCAGATACGTTTTTTTCGCTTCCAGCGAATTCTCAGCCAATCAAAAACTAATTCGCAGTGAAGGAAGTCAACCCATCAATTTGTAGGTGTTGAAAATCATTGAGGTGCTCGGTGGTTTTTCTCACATTAAAGGGGTGGCCATTTGATTGCCTAGGAAGATGTGAAAACACAAGAGAGGATGTCTTACCTTGGAGAGCTTTGAAGCACATGGCTGCTGTGTTCTGATGCTTGGTCGAACTCATGTCCGAATAGTTCATTAGATTCTAGTTCACTCAACTCAATCTACTGTGGGAGCACCTCATGGGAACAACACATGTTTTCCTCACTCCTATCCAACTCAAACTGACAGCTCAACCTCAAGCCAGCCAGCTCATAGTCAGTCAGTCTTCTCTTGGACTGGTGGCAAGCAGCGCTGCCCAACGTAGGATCAGTGCTTCTATTCATCCATCCACCGAGGTATCCATCCACCCATCCATCTATCCTGCTTTGCAATCTTCACACTTTTCGAGGCTTCCGTGGAAGCAGCCGCTAGCTTGACGGCGGATCAACGAGTTGGAGACGGTTGCTTGAATCTCGGAGCGAGGGACGGACGGCTGAAGAGAGCACGACCAAGCTCAGTCTGTATAGTAGTACACCTACACACTACTGGACTTTGTCAAAAGGAGACACGGTGCTTTGTAAATGCCATCCATCGTCTGCCCAGTTAAAGTGAAATATACCAACTCTCTGACAAGGCACTTTGGTGGTAAAGTGCAAGATTTTAAATATGTTATGGTTGATTGGATCCTTACTTTCAAGTCATTTAGAGTTATAGCTTGTTATCCTTACTTTCAAGTCATTTAGAGTTAAAGCTCGTTATCTTTTTTCTTTTACGGAGGAATCGAGTACCTGATTGAGCAATTGACATATGGCAAATTTCCATTGATTCATTTCTCAAGTTTTAAAGTTGTTGCTCTGCGCTATAGCGAATTCAAATAACATCACAACTCTGTGTAATCGTACCTGCGCGGGTCAATTCTAGTTCTTACGCTGATCAAGTTATTTTTATACTGAACTATGATCAATCATTACGTAGTGCGTCGTTCACTGGTACGTATCTGTAGATTTCCGATCTTCATATGATGTCTGTCTACTAACAGGAGGTGAGCGAACGAAAGCCCAGAAAAAATGCATATTTTCCAACTTTGATTTCGAAAGGAAATTGACCATTGCATATAGTCTAAAAGTTGATAACACTAGCATAAGTTACTAATATCATAGAAGCGAACTTATTTCTTAGCCAGCAAATCTTGATAAGCGACAATGTAAACTTTTGTCGATGAGAGTGCTAATATCCATAAAGTGAGAACAAGCCAAAGTTGCATTATTCATCACCCTGCGATATACGTAACATAGTATAAGTCCAGTCAGCTTGGGTCAATGGACGGGAAATTCTTGAAAAGACGTCTTTGAGTAATTGGTGTTGGCGAAAATAGAGGTTGAGCCGGATTTAGATGGCCCTTTGAGAGAAACGCGTCAATTCACTGTAGGGATCTTTTGGAAATGACGTGACATAATAGACTCAAAGAGTTGAGGGATTCGTCCAAATTCAAGGATAGAGATGGACAGCAGAAAAAATAATCCTTGGGGTTGGATAGTTTTGAGCCATTAGTCTGATTGGTCTGGCTCTATTCCAAGATAGATTGACGCGTTTCTAGAACCAAATTGATCAATTTGAAGGGTAATAGAAACCATGAGATGGCCGACAAAACCCAACCTTGTTTGCGTTTGAGTTAAATTGAGGCAATTGGAGGGCCAGACAATACCTAATATTGACAGCGACTGTTTATCTACGTATAGTAGGCAAGCCAAGAACTCCTCGGAATGTCTAAAACTATTTTGCCAACGTGAGAACATTGAGCTCAATTTGCCATGAAAATGTGAACCTGCTCATTCCAGATGTAGAAATAAGGAACTTTGAAATTTCACACCAGAACTTTAGCATCATTCTCGTGATCAGCGTAAATAGCATTGATCCAAAATTATTAGGAAGAAATTCAAAGCTTTCCGCTAAGTTCGCAACTTATTGAGTGAGATTTTAGATGCTAATTTTTTTAGATTAAAAAGTAATCCAAAGCTCAATCCAGTCTATATGACAGTCTATAGAGCCAAGGTTGGTTGTGAGAGGCAAAGTCTCGACTTAGTTCGACTGATGAGCAAAGGTATACGATAGTTTATAAAAAAGAAATGTTTTCTTCACAAATCACCAAAGTGACCGATCATCGGATTTTCATGCTGGTATGAAAGAGACATTGACGGGAAGTTGGTATTGGCATTGCTTGTCAGCGTGGCCTATTGTCTTATGTTACCTTTTTATTGAAGTGAATCCAAGAAAATGATAACTATTTTCTTATTCTTAATATTGACTCCATTCAAGTGAAAGATTTCGTAATCTTTATTTAACTGATGGGTGCTGGGGTCGGAGGGTTCAATCTTGCTCTGTAAACGAATCTGGCCATCCCATCGTCCAGTTCGCGGCAATGTGCTTTCCATACCAGGTGTGTTCTTCGTCTGTGAGAATGGTTAATGTTTAAAAGTTCCTTGAGGTGGAGAAACAAACCGGGGATCTCTCTCATGTTAGGAACTGTGCTATCTAACCACCACGTCACGTCTCGTCCCTAAAAGATTAGCTCTCGACATCGGGGTTTGAACCTACTACACCTAGACGTGGCTTCTACCCTTCTTCTGCCTCTTAGACAGCTCGGCTACGTATCTTGAAAGCCAGCATATAACAAAAAAAAATGACATTTTCTATGTATAACTTCTACGAGGGCGAGTCGCAAGTTTTTGTACACTAGAACGCGAGAATATCGGCTAGGACAAATTCGTGGGGGTGGTCTCTTCTTGAAGATAGCGGTCCGGGGAAGAAATTGTAGCGTTTGGCCAGAGGTCTCAATTTTCATCCTTGGGGTTAATATCTTGTTTACCTGACCATGGCCAGACTTGGGGTACTGCAAGAGGGGTAGAAGAACATTGCAGGGTCTGGATTGATGATCATCACTTCATCAAGTGTTGCCGGAGGGATGAACGCTGTCCGTGCAAACCTTGATGCTCGAGCAGACCGAGTTTTTTCACTCTAGAATGCAAAATCAAACCTGGCTGAGTTAATACTTCTTCAAGCCTACTTTGGGATATCATTAAAAACTTGAAGATTTCAACTTTCCCATCGCAGCCTCCAAATAGAATTGTCCACTTGCGCCAAAACTTGGATGGCCCAAGCCCTCTAGTTCGAGTGCATAATCAGCCTTCGCCAAGGGAAAATGTCGATTAGTAGAGAGGTGTTGACGAGATCGGGGGGTTTTAATTTCAAGGTTGAAGCGCTCGATTATCTTCTGAAAAGACCGAATCCCTCAGAACTGTCAGACCGCACACATTGAAAGCATTCCTAAAGTCAATCTTTCTAACGAAATATGGTCTACGAGTTACATTCGTGGACCCTTTCCGTCAAAGTAATGCGAAATGACGCTAAAGAAAATATTTTAGAAAGTAGGAATCCGGTATTTTGTAAATATCAAAATACCTTTTCTAAGGGAATAAGAGTTTTTCAGTGTTTCAGGGGTAACTAAATATATTGTAAATCCATACTTTTGTTTTTATCTGATCAGGTTTGGCGATCATGTCAACCGCTACTGGTAATGCATTTCTTGGCTGTTTAAAAACAAATAAGTTATTATTTATCTCGGGTTGATTTCACATCTGACCCACCAACGGATTAGAGTTAGTAGATCTGATTAGTCCGTCAACACAAGTTTCATCTGTAGAATTTGTCCAGAGCTTTGTCGAGTTTGGTTTTAACCTTTGTCAGCGCCAAGTATTCCCCACGAGTATAAAAAGGGAATGTAGGAGCTATAGAGATCTTTTCATATAGGATATTGCGCTGATATAGCGCCCTCTACTTTGTCTTGGTGCCGACAAACAAATGGAGAAATCATGAAATCTAATAAGAGTTAAGGATAAAGTTTTAAAATTGAACTTTTCATCATTTCCCAACAGATTGTACACATCATAATAATGTGATTTTTCCCAATATTGGTTGATGATTTTGATAAGTGAAATTTCGTTAAACATACTTTTATCTTATATCAAGAACATATCGTTCCCTAGGTAGCAAAATAAAGCTTGATTCTAAATCTACCCAAAAATAGCAGATAAAAAACAATGTTAAGCAAACTTTGAAAATTCGCTTATTTAACGTCACCGAAGGAACTGGCTAAATAATTCAACACTGACGTTCATTAATGACTATCAAGGACGTTTCTAGGAGTCTTTTTTTACAAATTTTGAATCTGGTTTTATTCAACGCTACTGAAACTGTACTAATGTTTTTTTATGTTTTTTGAAAATTTTGCAAATTCCAGAAATGAAGTGTAAAGATCAAAATGCAACAGTGCTTGACTACGGTCCAAGCTCCTTAAGTTTGTTTGTCCCCAGCCAGACTAGGCATAGGGCGCTGTTCAATGCGCTGAAAGTCAAAATCACGGGAACAATACGAAATGTACTTTTATTGGCTAATAGAAAAAATGGAGATACAACGTTGAGCAAATTTGGCTATTGAAAGGGCGATTTCAAAACTTTCTTTGGGTTTGTCTGAGGTATCTAAATTACCAGAGGCGAGTTTTTTTAAACGCTCATACCTCCGAGTTCAGGCTCGGACGTTACTCAGAATGAGCATCTATTGAGCACTTAGACGAGTGCATTTCAATACCAGTTAACGTCCACTCCCTCACTCGGAGGTACAAGCGTTTAAAAAACTGGCCTCAGATTAAACGTTTTTCTTGGTATATTACAAATTCTGTCGATTTGAGCCTGCGCCGTCAGAGCTGAGGAGTATCTTTCCATAGACTTACAATCTGTTAAATCCCTCGCCCAGCGCGGTTATCATGAACTCTTGCTTAGCACCATTTAATCAAAACATAATTCAGCTTGTTTTCAAAAGAAACTGAGCATGTATGAATTTTTCCGTCACGGTAAGTGAAAATGCTCGCTATGTTTTTGTATATTCTCGCATCCCTAGTTACTTACTTCCCCCTCGGAGAATACTGAGTAAGTGAAAAAGGTTTTGGGGTTGGGTTAATGAATCAGGCGACCAATTGTTCTTTTGCCGGTAGCAACAAGCATTACTGGGCATTTGTGGGAAATGGGGGATTTTGTGTGTGTATAAATTTTAGACATTGTTACATATTAAGTTGGTAGAACAGGTAGGTTGGTTTTAAAAATGGAGCAGGGAGAGTAAAAGCTGGAAGAGAAATGGCAAGAGGAACAACAATACATACTAAATCAGCAACGAGTGACTGTACAAAAAAAAGAAACCGGTTTGAAGAGTGAA
Source organism: Tigriopus californicus (assembly GCF_007210705.1). Taxonomy (NCBI): domain Eukaryota; kingdom Metazoa; phylum Arthropoda; class Copepoda; order Harpacticoida; family Harpacticidae; genus Tigriopus; species Tigriopus californicus. Next base: position 6,342,527 of record NC_081450.1, on the reverse strand, counting down.
AGAATTTTAGGTGGGTATTTTTGACCCGCTGCTAATTGATGTTTTATTCAATTTTGTTGCTTGGATTTTATTTGTTACAATGTATCTCAACAACACGGAGCATGAAAGTGTTTCATATGAGCACTGGGGTGCCTTAAGAACTGCCCAATTCTGCTCAAAGAAGCCTTTATGAAAGGTAGGGATTGAAGATTTAATGTGCCAAGTTGACATGTTCACTAACACACTTGCTACTTTTAGTTTTGGTTGATGGACTAGATATTGGTTTAATCTAACTACATATTTTGGTCCTTGCATACATTCATCCTATTGATATACTGGTACATAAATAAACCCAAGAGAGGAAGTTATTGTACCCAGATTTGTCGATAAATAATGCAATCCATTACTTTGGTAAATCTTTTGATGTTATTCGGTAAGTCTATGACGCAACGATAATGCTGTGCATACATAAATGTTCTTCAAATTCAACAAGTTTATGAATAAGCAAGCCAAGTTTTGCAGCAGGTCTTTGAATTGAAGATATTAACTTTTTATTGAGGTTCATCACTGCTCACTTCAAGAAATGATTAGTAATAACCTGAATGATGTTGAATAAGCTAATTTGTCCCCATTCCAACTTTTCAATCTGTTTTTTTTTTTGGATAGTATATTTTATTTGACAAAGACATTTTCTTTGATATGCAGTCTATACATGTTTTCATACTTTTTCTCTAAACTCGGTAATTTTCAACCAACAGTGATATAAAGGTTTTTTTTGGCTCCTTTTGGGCCAAAAAATACCGGACATTTTCATCTTATGTGAGGGAAAATTGCGTCTTTCACTCGGGTTGCTCCTCCCTGGGTCTGAAAACTGTCGAATCGGAGAGCAACGTGGTACCTCAGGCCACCCTGAACCATGCAGTCAACCAGGTTCATGGCCTCGTGCGTGCTCTGCGTCGACCTACGGGATGCAAGATCTTGCTAAGAGTGAGTAGTATCGTCACAATGCACTCGGACATGAAACTGGTCGATTGCATGGTTCACATTTGCCCTCAATCCACTTACTCTCCTCTTCTCTAGTTTACCACACCCAGGGAGTAGCAAACCCTCGCAAAAGAAAAAGCTATTCCCACGGACACAACATATTTCATATATTCATGTTTATTAACCGAGTTCCCATTTCCTTCATCTTCTTTTTTAGTTGCCAAAAATGTCAGGTGATTAACGTTTAGGCGGTCGCCACTTCCTTGTTATAAATATGTTTCTGTCGGTAATAAGTTACCCTAAAATTTCTTCTCCTAAAATCTGGGTTGGATAGCATACAAAGAAACACAATACCTCTCCAAAAATATTGGGATGAAGTTAAAAGGAAAGAGGGATCAGATATATTTCAAATAAGGTAAACGGATTTTAGCATACGGCGGGCTAACCTTCAATGTTGAAAATCGGTATAGGACCAGAATTTGAACCAAGCATCAAGCTGTTAGCCACTTGGATCAAAAATAGTATGACGAAAAAAGCTACAACTTTAGACTCTTTACTGTACTTATTCATACATCTGCAGGTTGTGGTAGATCTCTCAACATCTTCCTAGGGCACTTAAAGGTATTTCCTGACATTTTCAATTTCTGTTAAGTAATCGTCAATCCACAATATGCCATTGGTCAGAGCGTTCTATCTAGAGAAGGTATTTTGGTACGCATTTTGGGTGTTTGATTACAGATATATTTTTATCGCTTCCGCCGCTGAATTGTCAAGCTATTGGATCAGATTATTTCAATCGATACAAAAGTGCTTGACCCTTTCATGGAATCAATTCAATCATATGTGTTGGAAGTCGGAAGTCTTAACACTATCAACATAGACCGGGAACTGCGACCACTTCGGGCAGGGAGGTCCTCATAAACGTTCTTGTACATTAGATACGTAACAATAAATGTACCTGAACTATGCTGCGCTGTACAGGCGATAGATTCACAATACTCGTAACTAGTGGTTCGTCAAATGTGAAGCCTAGAAATATTATTGTTAAAAATCGAGGCTGAAATACCATAACATTAAGGACTAGGATAAATAATAATATACAACACACCTCCCTTGCGCTAATGCAAACAGTAAAATATAAGACCAAATTTTGTACTAAACGTGTATTCAAGACCATGACATGCAATAGATACCCTTTAGAAATGACACTGAAAATACTGATCAAATTATCACACATCCCTGAGGGTCTATTGGCTGGCCAATGAGGAACCACTGCTGAAACCACTGGATGGGGTTCACCGAGTTGAACCTCATCCTTCAAGTCTTCGAAAAGGCGGGAACTCGGTAAGTTCCTGGTCCTTTCCGAGGAATTCATCTCCGGTTGCAGATCAAAGTTAATGGAACTGGAGAGTTTGGGAGAACATCTTGCCGAAATCAATGTCCTCTTCGAAAAGATGAGGCCTCTTGCAACCTGCAGCACTGCGAAAACTGAACAACATCCTGGCCACAGAATGGTAATTTTCGAGGCTCACGCTGTTCACCAGAGAGAGTTGCTTCTGTCTCTCAATTTCTCGTCGATGTTGCAGGTCCTCATCTTGTCTTCTCATGTCATTGTAGATGGCGTGAGTTCTCGCGTTGATCTCCGCGATTTCAAGGCGCACCTTTGCCGCTGCCATATCCCCTCGAGCCTTTCGAATTTCTGGACTCTCGTCCTGCGGATCCATGCATCTGCAACACGTCAGGGGAAGAGGGATGTCCTCGTCGAAAAGATGAGGTTGCTGGCAACCCGCAGCGCTGCGGAAATTGAAGAGCGCATCCTGGCCACGGAGTTGTACCTTTCGATGCTTACGCTGTTCATCAGGTCGTCGGAAGTCTGAGATTTCGTCTCCAGCGACATGGCCTCTTCAATATTCACAAGGTTGAGCGAAGTAGTAGACATTTTGATATTTTCTCTTAGTCCTATTGATCGTGCGTTGGATTTGATCAGACTGGTGAAATTTCATTGTAAACACAGCTATTTATATGCTCAACGGTGTTACTGAAATTAATCCCTTCTCAATTATTGGTTCAAACTTTCTTACCTCCTGTCTAGCCAGTTGATCTTTATACCGAACGTTGTCGAGGGCTGTTTAAAGAGCAATATCGGCTCGTGCGTCTGCCGGGCATAACCCGGTCAATCTAGGAGTCTCTGCTGGTCGAGCTCTCTTACAGATGAGAAACAATTAATGAATGGAAAGGGGAATGGTGGCAGACGCTAAATTTCTCGCTCGCATTCTATTCTTGACAAAAATAGATGAATTGTTAATTGATTGATTAGTCGAGATATGAATTGGCGTCTTTCGTGTGAAATTCGCACCTTGTCAAGCTCTGAAATGATACATTTGTTTTTTATTGGGCCAGGAGCCATTTATTGACGTAAGAGATCTCGATGTACAATATTCCTGGTTTGGCGTACTTTGTTTAATCTATTTACTTTTCAATATATGTGCAAAGAACCATTTCATTGGTCACTGATTGTTTACCATTACCTGCGTTACGTGCCAATCTTGGAACGACGATGTTCTAATAACGATTAACGTCCATTACTTAGGATCAAGGGGATAAACTTTTTAACAAGTTTTAAACAAAATAGTTATCACTAACAATCTTGCAAGTCAAGAAAGACGATCTAGTTGCCTCTAAACGATCTAGTTTCTACCACCAAAAACTTTTGGAGAGGTATCTGGAAAAGAATAAAAAAGTGACTACTGTTTGATACTCGCAATATGCTTTAATTTAGCTTTATAACTTAGGAAAATTTGTTTAGGGCATTTCATTGAAAAAGCAAATTTTGTTTTTTGATTGTTAATATCTATGATACTTGCTCTTAAAAGCAGAATTTCTCACATATTTAGATAAATTGTTGAAAACAACTTTTTGACCATTGCAAAATGTAAAAATTATAGTTTCATTGTTTGTTCAGATTGAGAACCAGTTACTGCATTTATAAGCCATCTGTAGCGCTTGTGTAAAGTTTTTTCTCTTCGTCTGATTATACTAATCTTTTTCCTTTTTTGAGGCACTCTGGTATCCCAGAAGGCACCTGCTCGACAAAATGAAAATGTGCTATTTAAGCCAACGAGATAATATGCATTTATCTGATGTAAACTATTGCAATAGCAATGGTGAGTTTGACCAATTGACATTACGCTCGATTGATTTTGTCAATGTAATACCAAAGTTGATTTCTATCCCGTGTTAGGAAACGATCATGTCCAATATGTCCTTCTAAGGACAGCTTTACGCTACGATGGAAAACCATGATTGAATCTGGTTTGAGTCCCTGGTTCAGGGCATGTTCAGACAATTTTTTGAAGTGTAGTACTATTCGAAAAAAATGAGACATAATAATCTAAAGGATACACTCTTCATAAATTTTTAGTGTGAGATTAAGATATTCTCCTTCAACAATTCAACTAACTTTTAACCCTGACTGTGAAGGGAACAGCGTAAAGTGCCAAAAGTTTATTTCAGCAAAAATATAGTTTTCAGGATTTGAACAAGGCTTTTTACGCACAATTCAAAATTGTTCTTATGGTCAAAAAATGTTGTTCTTGGCTGAGATTAGGCCATAAAAATAAGGTAATTTGTTCTTGTTGTGTGCATCATGTTTCAAAGCGGACATTAGTAATAGTTGCGTAAAGTATCATTCTCCAAAATGAATACTTGTCTGTCTCTTCTATTTCGAATATGTTTTACAATTTTTTGGAAGTTGTGATTAGGTTTACCTAAAATGTGTGGGGGAGAAAATACTTTTCGGAATGCAATGAAATCAACCAACTTATTTATGTTTGCTTAAAGAAAACGATGACTTAACCCATACTAAAAGATTGCGACTCGGTCCTTCGACACGCACTGACCATCTTAATTAATTTTTATATTTGTGTTGGCAAACCCACAATAGTTAACAATCTTTGTGCCAAGAGTCCGGGCATATACAGAACATTGTTAACACCGCCAACTTAAGAAAATTCTTTGCTTTTCTTCCCTTTTGAACCTTTTTTCAGTGAAATGATGCTAGGAAAATGCTATAAAAATTGCAACACCAGGTACATGCAAATAATGCTTATTTGATGCTAGAAACCAGACCGATGTTAATATAAGATTCCAATTCTGGCGTTCTTCAATAATAATTACTGTTATCGAAAAATGCTACCTCGCTAGCCTGCCACTCACCCACAGCGGTAATAAAGGAGGTTGCGATATTCAGACAGTAATGCTGCGTTAAAGTTTCTAGTGGTCCCGATAGTTCTAATTAGAGGGCTTTTCAGAGAAAAGTCACAAGTCCAAGCCACTTGAGACTTTGCCCCAGGTGCCCAACTACCAAAATGTGTTCAAAGCAAACGAGCCATCAACTCACTGGCTCCCTGAATTCGGCACTTGATTTTGAGAATCACGTAACTAAATGTGCTCAAAGCCGATCCCCATCGCACACACCAGCCAGCCACGAGGGAGGTAAAAATATCTCGGAAATCTCTTGAGTGTCGCTTCTCTGACTAGCCCTCTAGTTTCAAGTTTTAATGCTTCAAGATTGACGCGACATTACACTCAATGATTTTTATGTCAATTTGTTTTTTTTTGAGCCAGACACGATTGGACACTGCAGGAATATTTGATTGCTTTTCTTCACGTTTTCGGACTCTAACCTATTTTTTACAGACAACCGATTCCGTTTTAAGAGGTTGCGCGAGTGATTTCTGTTATCGTTCCGAAATATCCTTGTCTCGTTGGGATTAGGGTCCTATATTCTAAACACAGTTGGGACCAAATACAACAAGTCCCCCGAGGCGATGTCAGTTCATAGAAACATATGAATGAAAAGAAATGATCAAGATCAATTGTGGAAGAAGTAAATACTTTGAGTATTTTTCACCTTCTTTGGTAATACAAATGACCAAAGGCGGAATAACATACGTTAAAATCTTGTCAAAACGCGTTAACAATACACATCAGAAGGATAGGGCGTGACGCAAAACCACCAGAAGCATCCGAAGTAACGAAGAAAATATCGAACCAAAGGAAACTTTGGATGAAAGAACATTTAGAGAGTTTTAAGTGACGCATGATCTCGCTTGGGTTTCTTAATGGAGGAAAAATGATCTGTTTTGGGGCTGATGGACTCTTTTTCGATCCAATCAGGCGAAGCAAGATGGATTGAGAATGATATACGATAGGTCAATTAGATAAAGACTTCGCTACAAATTTTAAATCTATTTCCGTACCAACCAGAGATTTATTATTTCCCTAAGTTTGAGAGCACTGCTCCAAAGATGGAATATTCATTAATTGAGTATGAAAGGACAAGAGTTTTCTAACAGTATATGGGTGTTTTGAGGGCCTTCATCACAAACAACTTGGGACAATAATTATTACTTCACCCTCAGGAATGATCTCACTTTCGCCCGTTTAAACTCTTCAGGCAGCAATTTATGCTACAATTTAAATGCTGCAAAGAAGCTAGGACTCAGCAAGCCTGGGTTCAAACCAGGATTTGCTGATTGGAAACCTGATACTTTACCAATAGGGTGCCGTAGCTAGTAATTGTGGTCATATAGCAACCCCTCCCCATCATACAATTATGATTTTCCTCAGTGGAAGGATCGGATTCAATGGAATTAAGTCGAATTATAGTAACTCAGTTCACTCGCGCAACCTCTTAAACGGAATCGGTTGTCTGTAAAAAATAGGTTAGACACAAAATGCAAGCAAAATGAAAACAAGGTCTGTCATTTGGTCGAAAGTGCAGGCAAGCAAAGCCAAAGGAGTAAGCAACCCCTGTCAATGTGAAATGGTAATAGAGGCGGGAAATTCAAACTGAACGGAAATCGTCATTTTCAAGGTCAAAGTTTCTGATGTTCCAGGCAATAATTTTGTCAAATGTTACTACAATTCGACATTTCTGTAGCCGTTTCCGAATCAATCACAATTAGAATCCTTTTTGCATCACACTTTGGGCTAGAATGAAATAACGTTTAGACCAGTTCATAACTTTCCAGCTAATGTCTGCAAATCCTCTCCGTATTGTAACTTTGGGAGGTTTTTTGCATTTCGGCAATCATCAAATTGCCCCCATGCTAGATTTCAAAAGAGATTGTCGATTCTTACATTTAATGATCATTTATCAAACAAAATTGAGTGGCTAAGATTAATACAAAAAAAGGGAAGTTTCACCTAACATGTCTTCGCTAAAGAATTGGCCGAAAGCAAAATTTCTATCTTGGCACCTTTCCACCACGGACCACATTGCAAACAAAAGGACCAGGAAGACCAAGGATGACATTTTAGCCGTTATAAAGAGGGCTTGGGACCTGAATCCAAAGGAAATCTTTTGCCCAGCCTTTGCCTCTGCCCTTGTTTGTTGTGAGAAGCGTTTTATTGAATACAGAGCAATATTACGCTAAGAATATATGTTGCAGGACTTATGCCTATCCTTGTAGAGAGTTGAATCGCTACTTTCAAATGTACTGCAATTGCGGGCGTTTTATCCATCAATAGCAGTAAAAATAAGCAACCTGAGGTTCAAAATTGCTTGCTAACAGAGGCATGTTTTTATAATTCGTAACCCAGAGTTGGGTTCCTGGCCGAATTCAGTATAAATATACATTTACCGGAGTCGTGATTGGATGCTCATTCTGAGGAACGTCCAAGCCTTAACTCGCAGATTAAACCTTTTAAAAACAGACCTCAGGACAATTCTTGGCGTGGCAAATAGGTGATAATGGCTGAGTAAAGCAATTTAGTGTAATTTAGCAACACATTTTCTCTCCTAGTTTAACAATTTGTTTCGGTATAAAAGCTGTACTTGCCGCCTTTTGTCCCATTCAACAAGAGTCCAAGGATGAAGGTCCTGATTCACTTAACCTTGGCTTTTTTGGTAACATGGAGTCGCAAAGGAGGTAAGTGAGATATTTCTGAAGAGGTGCTGAAATATCTCGAAGAGTAATCCTGATTCAATTTAGATTGCTGCACTCGTTTGGGTTGGATTTGCGGGCCAAGTAATTTTGTCGACGGATTTGCACTCCCTCGGGACCATTCAGAACCCTATCATTGTTACCAAGCTTGTGGGCAGAGCAAACATTGGTTAAAAATCAATTACATGTCCATGTATAACATTGGCAATGAACTAGTTTTTTGCTACTGTCTTCCATACTGCGATCTGATCCAGGCACTTCCGTGGAAATTGAAAGTTGCATCGGTCGGTTTATTTTTTGGCAAAAGCGATGTTGCCAAAGTGTGCATGAATTGGAAATAAAGTCCTTTGCCCTGCATTTAACAGTGAAACAAGTGGGCCATATTGACCAAATTTTAGATTCCTTAATTGCTGTCTCGTTTCGCTTGACGAAAAAGTGGCTGTGTACCTGTATTTTGTAATTAAGAGATCAAAATGCAGGAAAGATGCTAAAAGGGGCTAAAGTGACCATTTTCCCATTGGTACCATTCTTTTTGCATTACCACAATTTTCCCCCTTTTCTCAACCTTTTATGCATTTTTGACAATTTCAAAACCTTTTTTAGGTCTATTACACTAATGCATAATCATGTTCATGATACCCTTTGGGGGGGGACGAAAAGGGGAAAGGGAATGAGGGGCAATAGATGCATTAGACGTGTCTAGTCTTGGGCAGGCAAAAGGCCTAATTTCACTAATCAGTGAAATGGTTAGCAGAGAGCCGAGTATATAGTAAGGGTGGCCCAGCTCAAGTGTTAAAAACAATATTTGACATATTTGGCTGTTATTTCAAACATTCCTAGTTTCAAACGAATCATATAAAATTCCATTGCATTAGCGAAACGCAGGTATTCAACCTTTTAGAGCACATTTTTGAAATGCCTCATTGTTATTGTGAGCTGAAAAAAACGTATATTATGGCAGGGAAAAAGAGATCCTCTCTTTATGTTAAGGCGTGCGTTTTCTATTTGCAGTGGGTGATAAAGGTCAAGAAATACATCACACACAATGGTTGAAATACCCTATTAATGTTTGGCGCAAATACCAAAACTCCTCTTGGCATTATTCATAACTTTTAGAAAGTAATTGAGAACAACCAATTTTATTTTTATAATGTTTTAGTCATGGAAGAATTTTAATGTGGGATAGTATACCATAAAGTAAACAACTTAAGCTTTTTCTTTATGATTTTCTGAGTTACAAAAATGCCAAGATGTGTTCGGAACTTTGTCTGGAAACTTGGTAGGGCTTTTTGTACATCGTGCAAAAACTGAGGGATCTACTTTTGTAACTCGGACAAGATCCGAGGTAACACAAGGAAAAAGCGGGAGTTGAGGCAATGCAAAGTAAAAGGACAAACAACACAACATTGAATATCATGTAGCTGGATAATTTTCAAAATTCGTTTTTTGGTTGCAGACGCGTTTCTTTTTTCCACTTTGATAAGAAGTGCACCTTCACGACGTACTCGTAACTTGGTCACCTGTATGTTACAATTACCAAGGTCAGCGGCATTCTGCCTCTCGTATTGTCGCTCTTCGTCCTCAGCGTTTTCTCCACAGCCTTCTTTTACATTTAGGCTGCATATTTTTCTAATACCAAGATCTCTTTTTCGAACTGAAACAATCAAAAGGAAACTTGTACAAGGAATTTAAATTCCTTGTACAAGAAAAACAGAAAAAGGGCCATCAGAAGTTTTAAATGAGCACACCGAAAAGTTAAGTGCCACACCGAACAATATCGTGGTACACCAATCGAAGAAGACACACCAAAAGGAATAAAATGGCACACAAAAGTAGGAAAAGTCCACACAAGGAATTCTGCTTGCCCCTCTTCTCGTTTTGGAGTAAAATACCCCGACAAAGAAATTTGCTCACATTGGTTTTTAACCATATTTTCATGTGCAATAGAGTTATGAAATATATACTAAAATACATTACATCAAATTTAACTGTTCATTTTTGAAAGGCTCTTTTGTTTGGGAACCCTCCTAATAAAAAGAAGGCATCAAACCATGAATAGTTGGAAAAAATCTGCCTGTTCTAAGTCGAGCAACAGTGACCAATTTTATTGAGGGATTGTTGAGGGACTGAAATCAGTCGTTGTAGTTTATCTCGACTTTGCCAGGGCCTTTGACAAGGTAGATCATGGCCTTTCAATTACCATGCTCCATGAGATTGGGATCCAAGGCAAGGTCCTCAATTGGCTAGGAAGTTTCATTTATGGTAGGAAACAATTAGTTAAGGTTGAGGGATCCCTTAGTGACATACATGATGTCATGTTGGGCGTCCCTCAGGGCTACATTTTGTGTCCTCTCCTTTTCATCATCTTCATTGCTCCGCTTCAGAAGCTTGTGTAGTAGTAACGTCAGTATCTCTTCTTATGCTGATGATACAAAATTGGTAGTTGGTAGGAATGGTCAGAACTCTGGTTGTCTGTTAGAGGTCCTAAACCAAATCTACTCCTGGGTTGCTGCCAGTAACAGGGCACTAAATTTGGGCTCCAATTAGTTCAGCAGGTTTTCAAAAGCTCGAACAGGTCCAAAGATGTTTTACAAGGAACATTGAGGATATGAGAGAGAGCTCTCGTATTGGAGAGGTTAGAAAGGTTGGGATTGTACAGTACTCAGAGAAGGTACGAAAGGTATCTGATATTGTACGTTTTCAGAAATATCCATGAGCTTTGTCTCAACCCAGGGTTTAGGGTCAGTTCTAGTGACCGTAGAGGCTTAACGTGCGATTTGAGAGCACCTTCAAGCCCTCGAGAATCCAGGCTAGTTAAAACAATGAAGTCCAACTCTCTTCTTTCTCGGCTCCTTCATTGTTCAATTTGCTGCCCTCAAATATTCGTATGGCTTATGTAGGTGTTGATTCAGGAGCAGGATTTAAGACAGACTTTTACAAGTTTTTGACTAAAATTCCTGATCAACCTGACTTTAGATTATATTGCCACCAGGACCTTGGTCAGGTATAGGATTTTCAAGCATCTTTTGATTTGGATTAGTACTGTAAATCGAGAACGAGATACATTATTCAACGTGGGATCACCAAATACCAAGATTTATAATGCGATAAGAAGTGTTAGGCCCAATCAAGGAGTTCTCCAGACATGGAGATGGACAGTGCGCTAGGGGCAAACAACGAAAGGTCAATGTTTACGAGTTCTTTTGTAGGTCAAAAAGCGTGAGATTTGTTAAAACCCAAATTTCGTTTTTTTTATTTTTGAAAAAAATTAAATTTTAGCCCTTACAATGTCTCGCAGCTGTTGATTTTTAGGGTGACTATGTGTCCAGGGTAGAGCCTCCTTGGCCCAATCGTTCCCCCACATTTTATTGACAATGCAAAACAAAGACTACCAATTATATAAATGATTAAAAAAAAGTAATCAAAGATGTCAGAGAGAGGCCAGAAAGTCTTTGAGTTGAATAGACAGGACACTGCCTATTACATTGAATATTTGATGTGAATTACTATTGGTGTGTTCCATAGGCCCCAAGACTTTCATGTCACACTGTAAACTTTAACTTTAGTTTAAAATTCGAGTTGGTTGCGCTTAGCTTTTGAATAGCTTCCAACAACGGAAAATAGAGAAAACTCCTCCTTTCTGGTTCCTAACATGTAAGATCACATAAAACAAAATGAAAAGAATAATACGCTTTAAAGGGGTAATCTTTGTAATATCTCAAACTATTTGACATGAACGCAGACCTCCACTTCTTTGCTGTCACTATGGCTATAGAACGAATTTATTACATTTGGCGGTGTTAACATGTCAACAATGTTTTTTCATTGAATCCCTTTCCCATTCCATGAAATTGATACGTTGTAGCCACAAAGTGATTGCCATTGGAATGTTTACTTTACATTAAGCAAGCAAATGATTTATTCTAATAGGTTCTCAATTCTAAGGGAGATTCAGCGAAATTTCTGTTTGTAACCAGACTTTTGGCACACAAAATGATTTGGGTTGGCTAATAACATCATAATAATGATTAAGATGGTCAGTGTGTGTTTAAGGACGAAGTGCCCATCCTTAAGTCAATGTAAGTATGGGTTAATTTCACTGTAATATTCAAATAAACATAAAATTTTGGTTCGTTTCATTGTTTACTGAAAAGTATTACCCCTACACATTTGAGGTAAATCACAAGATTCAAATATAACAAAAAATCAAAATAGAATAGATAGACAACAATTGAGCTCTATGTATGGATTAAGAAACTTATTGCAGCTCTTGCTAATGTCCGCTTAGAAGTATGATGCACGATGGAAAAACAATTTATCCTATGCTCATGACCTATTCTCACACAAGCAGAACCTTTTTGACGATAACAACAACTATAATAGGGACCTAAAAAACTTGTTCAAATCCTGAAACTACATTTTTGCTCAGATGAAACTTGTCACTTTTTGGTGTCCCCATCTGAGTCGCAGGGTTCAAAATTAGGAGAATATCATAAACACAACAGGATCAATTTTACTGTGGATTTTTTCTTTAGAGTTCTGTGTTTTTCAAATTTTTTTTCTAAATATATAATTTTCAAAATATTGCCCGGACATACCCTGTCAAAGACTGTCAAATATAATTGAATTGTGAAACTGAAATCCTTAATGAGCACCATGAATAATATTTTTTTCTTAAAAAAAAAGTAGCATTGTTCTAGCATTTTCTTTTTTTGTTTTTAATATAAAAACTCTTTATTGCGAGATGCAAGTCTCATTGGATACAGACATTTATATATATTCTATATGTGACTGTATGTACTATTTTTGATGGCATCTTTGGTTGTTGGTAGGCCCATTCTGAGTTCGAGAGTCGCCATTCGAGGCGATTATCCACTAGATAAGCAGGGTGTTAGGCTTGGGTGGGAGACCTGGGATCGAACCCATGAACCCGAGTTCAACTCGGTCGCGCATCAGTCAACTGCGCTACAATCATCTCCCTTTCGAATTCCAATTAGCATTTTTTTAGCATCACCAGCTAGCATCGCTGCCTGAAAAAAACCTGCCCAGCCTGGCTGTCATCTGACTCCGGACAAACAAACAAACGGGAAAAAAATCAGCGACATAGTACCACTCTTGACCGATACCTCTCAATTGGTACTATTGACTTACTTTCAACACTTGTGGATGCTGAATCAATGTCCTACTCGACCTCAGATTCAATCGCCTGTTCCATCTTGTTGTTTTGTTCGTTGTCAAATCCATAACTTTCGAGGTGCAATTGAAGGGGTTATCGTTCGAAGAGAGTTGAAACCATGGACATTATCTCGTGGTTGACGATTCAAATTGACGGCTGAGCGAAGTAGGATGTGCTGAGGTAATTGCGATTGATCCTGATGTTGTTGATGTTGCTGAGAATTTTGGCGTCGATGATGGGCGTGGAAATAGAGCAATGAATGGTGTTGTTGACGAGAACGGATCATGTCGATGTTTTGGTTGACCCACATTCATCCTCTCGTTCACTGCTTTGTCAACTTGCGTTTCGGAGCCAAAAAAAGCAACCAATTCGGATTGATCTCCAGCCTCGTCCAAGACGCTTGCTTAGAGGGGACTTAACTTTTTCAATATTCGCAGTGGTTCTCCTCCAGTCTTCAACTCTTTTACGCGATCTGATTTCTTTTCCCTAC
>NC_081450.1:6324063-6326896 GCF_007210705.1 Tigriopus californicus | reverse complement strand
TTCAGCAGGTTTGCAAAAGCTCGAGCAGGTCCAAAGATGTTTTACTAGGAACATTGAAGATATGAGAGAGCTCTCATATTGGGAGCGGTTAGAAAGGTTGGGATTGTACAATATTCAGAAAAGGTACGAAAGGTATCTGATATTGTACGTTTTCAAAAGCATTCATGAGCTTTGTCCCAACTCAGGATTTAGGGTCAATTGTAGTGACCGTAGAGGTTTAATGTGCGTTTTGAGAGCACCTTAAAGCCCTCGAGGATCCAGGCTAGTTAAAACAATGAAGTCCAACTCTCTTCTTTCTCGGGCTCCTTCATTGTTGAATTTGCTGCCCTCAAGAAATTGGTATGGCTGATGTAGGCGTTGATTCAGTAGCAGGATTTAAGACAGACTTGGACAAGTTTTTGACTAAAATTCCTGATCAACCTTACATTCAAGGACTAGCTCGGTCTGGTTAGAAAAACCCCTTTTTTAAAGGTCTTACCTCGGAGTTACGGGGGTTGGACGTTAACTGGTATGAAACTACACTCTCCAAACTGGTGAGCAGAGGCTCATTCATGGTAACGTCCAAGCCTTAACTCAGAGCTACGAGCGTGTAAAAAAACTCGCCCTGGCCATTTTTCTTAAAAAAAAAAACATTGCATCAACGCACAAAAATATCTGGACGAAGTGGCCACGGTTTGCCAAGCTGAAGTTCTCGCTCTTGAGCGGGCCTGTTTATGGCTTCTAAGGCTAAAGAATCCAAGAATTTCTATTAAAGAGTGATAGCGCTTTCAGCCATTCAAACTATCCATTGGAAGTTGATAACTTCCCAGAGCGTGCTCAATATAAGGCAACTGTTAGGCCGACTTGGAAAAAAAAAACAAAGGTGACAATTGAATGGATTCAAAGACCACTGTGGGCTGAGAGGCAACGAAGTTGCAGATGATTGGGCGAAACAAGGGCTACGCAAATTCGTTTTGGCCCTGAACCATTTCCTCCAGTCTGCCGAAATGTTTGTAAAGAAGCAATCAAGAAAAGTATCAGTAACGAATGGTCAACATAGGTACTGTAGGAATTCACCCTCATGCAGGCAAACCAAAATATGTATTCCCGGAGCTAAGTTTGAAGAAATTACTAGAACCTTAGGGACTCTCTTAAGACAGAACTAAGCAAATACTTGAAATTTACAACAGGTCACTGCAATTTACAACGACATCGGCATATCTTAAACGACGAAAACGACTCAAGCTGCCGAATGTGCAATGAGGACGACGAGACTCCATGGCATTTATTAGCTGAATGCCCAGGGTTAATAACTAGACGTTGGAAAAGTTTCCAACTTCCGACTCTGCCACAAATGCCCAAATGGTCGCTTAAGCAATTCCTCGGATTCCTGAAGGAATCTATCCTATGGGAGTTGCTGGATCTACTGGGGGCAAGAGTAAGAATGACTAAGGAGCGGGAATATCTCTTTATTGGGACGGACACCCTCTATCGGAACGCAGTAATCAATTTGCATCCTGACTCCTAATAAACAAACTAACTAACAAGCTAAAATACTTACGAGTCAATAGAATAAATCAACACGTTCAACTCGTAGCAATTAAATTATTGAGGACAGAGGGTTTTTTCATAAACTAGTCGTTAGGGGCAGCGTGGTCCAAGGGTCCACACCGTGGATAATGAAGTAACGGCTTGGCCAAGGGCTTTATGATTTTAGAAGAAGGGTTTGTCCAAAACAGTGGATGGCTGATCTGCTATGTGGGAGCAAATACTTTCATGGGCTTGTTCTCTTTGGAAACAGTTGTCATCACAAAAGAAGGCGGCTTTACACATACTGCAAACTTTCATCTCAAAGTCCTCTCGGCCACAAGTGTCACATGTCCTCAAAGGTGCATCTTTATCCACTAGATCATTCCAAGTGTTCAAGATGATTTTTTCCAATACGTTGTTCCTGGCTTTCTCGGAACTTGCTCGTTGAGTGAGTGCCTCCAAAGGCTTCCAAAAGGTAAATTGGAGCTCTGTCACCTCATCAGATGAGGGATTTTGATCTTCCTTAGGGCCCTCAGATTCAAGGGAATTATTTTTCATTCCTCTCTCTTGGCCGCTTATTACAAGTGGATTGGTTGATAAATGTCTTTTGGAGAGGCTTTTCTTGACAACACATTCTTGTGAGGGTATCTTAGTTAGAGGTATGTTTTCTGATTTGAGATGGACGAATTCTTGGTCTCCAGTATTTGGGGTGAATGAATCACGTTTGATCTGGTCTTGGTTCACAGTATTATTTTCCTGGGGACCCATCTCCTTGGCACATTCAAGCTTTTCAGTGGCTTCAATGGATCTAAGTTTATCTTCATTGAAGAGCTCATACATTCCAGGGTAGATCACATCACGATTGAAGGAAAAATAACTTGCCCTCTTGCCTGGCCGTGATTGCTCCAACATTCGACATAATTGTTCCCTCTCGTCGAATTGCTTCCACAACAGTTTGGCTTCTTTCTTCCGAGTTTGTGGAAACATCGATTTCCCTATCGCTTTTGTAGCACTTGCAAAGAAACGTTGATGTCAGAAGAACAGTGGCCAAAGCTCTGACAATCTCTGCCATTATATCTTGTCGAAATAACCAACCCCAAAAGATATCAGTGCGTGTCTGACCGTCTTCATTATCATTCTTGACGAACATAGACTTTCTCGCCACGTTTTCGAAATCATCGGACCACAACAGCTCATGTAGTTCGCTGAATGTCCCTTTAAAAAGGATAAAAGCCAAATATGGCTTTAGATCGTGCAAGTTAGAAGATCTAACAAATAATTGAATTGGATCAATTTGATACTTTGCTTGAATGGAGTCGGTATT
>NC_081450.1:6317947-6321252 GCF_007210705.1 Tigriopus californicus | reverse complement strand
AAACTTATACTTGAGTTTGGGATCATTGAACCAACACGGTAAAAGAGGTGAGTTGGGCATGCGTGAGCACCTATGCACATATGAAATTGAACAAGAGCACTCAAGCAAGGCCAATGTGTCATAGTAGTCGGGTGTGAGGTCTCTGCACTCAATTTCTTGAACAAGTTTCTGCGCCTGGATCAACCACACATCGGGGCTTAGCCATGAGTTGTAAAATTGAATGCCTCGCATTTTTCCGGGATCGAAAGTCATAACTCAACCCTTGAAACTAGCAGGTATACATTCACTGACTCCTCCTCAATTAGGCTAATTGTCTCCGTATAAAGCTTCGAGATTGCGAAAAAACAAACTGATAAAATAAGTTTAGGCAAGCCCAAATTCCCGTTCTAGCGATGATATACTGTAGGTACAAATTCCGTAAAAGTTGTTAGCTTTCTTTTGGTACTAGAAATTGGTTTAAACAACAATACGCAGAGTAAGGGAGCTGCTACAGCTATGGTCGTGAATCCACAATTGTTGAAAAATTCAATGCAAATCCCTTCTAACCCTACCAAGATCGATAAACCCAAGCAAGAAAGACAACGCGAAGGAAAACGTTGTCAGGCGGAATATAATGAATCGAATTTGACAACTTTTGTCTAAAACATTTGAGCGCCCCGTTGTCGTTTCAGACGCTAATGAGAACTCCTGTCGTAAGGACTTTGCAAACAAGCACTGATTTCATGTCACTTGCAACTGATATCTCAAGGCAGATTGCACGATATGCAGAAGTAAGGCCAAGCTCTGCAACCGAACAATATCTAAACAGCTTAGGAATTGTTGGGATGGAATCATCAAAGGAAGGATGTCTAAATTCTCTTCATTGACGTTTGCTTATTGTAAGATTTTTTCCCCCTCTTCGCGTTTCCTTTCGACGAAATCTCGTCGCCATCGCATCATCACCATGAATAAGTATTTTGCTCCTAAAACATACTTGCTTTGTTAGTAGAAACGCCAAATGATTGTTTCATATCAATTAGGAATCACATTGCACGCCTCTTATTTTTAAACTTGTGGATTTTACATTGGCCTCAATTTTGCATACATCACTCGTCTATAATTTGGGAAGTTGAGGTTGCCTTAGCACTTCCATTACAATGTTTAACCGCTGGTTGACAATTTGGGCGCACATTTTCTTGTGGGTCTTTTGTGCCCTCTTGAAGCATTTGTTATTGCAAAAGAACGAGGCCCTGCAAGTATAACAGACCTTCATGTCGAATTCTTCTCGACCACAGTTATCGCACACTCGAAGAGGTTCCTCGTTATCGACCAATTTCTTCCACGTGAGGTGGATCATTTCGTCAAGCACGTTGTTCCTCGCTTCAGGCGACACAATGTGTTGGAAAATTGATTCCATTGGCTTCAACAATGGCGAAGGAAAACCTTGATCAACCGTTTCTTGAGATGCAGAAATTGACACTTCTCTTTGGTTTTCAGAAATTAGGGTGGCAGGTTTTTCCTCTGTGGTTTTCGGATCACTTTTTTTGTTAGGAGAACTAGATGTGGGAGGGTCTTTACCTGCAAATTCCGTGGGACAAGATGAATCAGGAACAGAGTTCTCCTTCTGTTGTATTTCTGAATCCGAGTCAATTTTTGGTTCTGCGGGGCTTGAAGCAGGTGCGAAACATCGGACATGTTCTTGGGCTTGATAGAGTGCTTCTAAAGTACATGAATCGTCACTTTCATTGTTTCCCATGTTCGCCAATACTTTGGACTTTTCTTCGTGGAAAAGCTCGAGCATCCCAGGGTACATCACACCGTTGCAAGGTTTTGATTTTTTAGGCGGCTTGTCTTTCTTGGTTTGTTTCATTATCCGACGGAATTGTTCTCTTTCGTCAAAATCCTCCCACAGACGCCGGGCTTCGTTTTTTTGAATATCCACAAATATTTCAAATTCCCTTTTCTTCTTATAGCACTGACAAAGAGGATTGGAATATAAAATTGGAGGAGCTAATAATTCCACAATCATCAGCATAAATTTAAAATGAAACAAGAATACTGTTAGAGGTTCGGAAGCTACATCTGTTTTTGCAATGAATGAGCGCTTTGCAACCTCAGGATAATTTTCGTGGCACAGATGATGTCTTAATTCAGTAAAGGATCCTTGAAAAAAAAAGAGTGCTCCGAAATACGAAAGGTCAAATGGCCGGGGCATCATTGTATCGCAATATAGCAAATCAGGTTGAAATGCCGCCCTAATGGAGGCAGTACTTGAGCCAAGAATAAAACCAAGCTCTTTCATCGATGAGGTCAATGTGCAATCCTCTCCCCGAAAAAGGGGCACCAATGAATGGGATCCGGTGAACTCGTCACATAAATTGGTGAAATTCAAGCGATCGGAAGAGATATTTGGGTCATACGTCTTTGCTACCATATAAATTGGGATGTCACACACTTCAATGTGAAAATCTAACACGGCTTTGAAGGTACCCAGGATATAACACTTCTTATTTGGCTTGAACGATGTCGATCCAGAGATTTTGCTCTTTAATGGCCTAGTGGATAAAGGGATGTTGAAAGACACAAAATGTCTTTGGGTCCACTTCGAGTCGTTAGGAACATAAAACCGACAACCAATTCCACTTTCATCTCTTAGGAGGATGCCGGACCGTGCCTCTTTTCCAGGAATGTTAACTACTAGAGCGTATTGGTGTTTGCGACCATCTCCAAAAATTGCTCTGATGGTTTGGCGGAATATGTCTATGAAACAGCCATGACCCAAATCAGATCCCTCCCTAGCCCATATCGGTGCAATGGAAAAGGAGAACATTGTGGAGTTCTTTATCAGGTCCTGGACGACAAACTCAGTAATCCCGCCTTTAAAGACAAGGGTTTGAGGGTGAATTGATTGGAAAAACGTTTGCCAATACTTGGGATTCTTAAAGTTTCCATCTTCGTGAATGAGCCAACCACTTAATCCAAAAGGTGTCTCGTGCTCTTCCATAGTTATGAACAGTGATCCTGTCCACATCAGGACTTTGTGGTTTCTATTTTGTAACGCATGATTGTAGTGAGATTTGGAAAACATGGGAAAAGGTCGAGGAGGAGCGAGGCCATCCGTGAGAACATCCTCCACATCATCTGTTACGAACACATAGAAATGACAACCGATGTGACCCACAGTACGGGCTATCTCATCAATTGTTTGGTCTTCCATCCCNGTTGCTAGAAGTTGAACAAGTCATTCAACCTTTTATGTCATGAGCTTTCGGCTTATCAAGAACAAGATTGCTTGAAAGGCATTTTTTTACTTCCTTGTCTCACCA
>NC_081450.1:6317824-6317911 GCF_007210705.1 Tigriopus californicus | reverse complement strand
TACTTTCGAACTGATATTTTTTATGAAAAAGCGCTAATTTAGGTTGCTAGAAGTTGAACAAGTCATTCAACCATTTATGTCATGAGC
>NC_081450.1:6317528-6317783 GCF_007210705.1 Tigriopus californicus | reverse complement strand
ATTACCATGGACGAATTCGGGCCAGGGGCGAATCAGGTTCCACAATGGACAAATGGCTTGGCCCATAAGATAAGGCAAGTTTTTTAAGATAACGCACGGCGGTTCATAAGACAGGTAGATCAGGTCCATGGCCAAACTCTGGATGAAATATCGCATTTGCTTCACTTTCAAAGGCAGATCCAGGACTGGATGGGAAAAACTAGCGGGCTGGTCCAGGCCTAAACCATGTTTGTCTTCCAAAGAGCCCATTCAGAC
>NC_081450.1:6316580-6317496 GCF_007210705.1 Tigriopus californicus | reverse complement strand
ACCCCGAAAGGTCGGTCGAAGACTAGCAAATACATGCATTCGATACACCAAAAGCTCTCCATCAAACACAATTTTGGTACTTTTGCTCCAAATTCTATTCACGCGTGGCAAATGGGATTCTTCCCTGGCGCCTGCGAATTTGGTGTTAATCTTGAATCTGTCAAATTTTTCTTCTCTGAAATGTTCTTCCTGAAAAATCCACTCTTTCGGTACTGGTCCTTCCTTTTCCTCTTCAATTGTAAAATTGTATCTGAAAATCCAGTCCAGTTTTTGAGAGATATGCTGGATGACGGGTAAGAATTGATGCCCGGTCATGAAGACAAAGTTCAAGACGATTGTGCAATCAATAAAATTCGCGTTAGGTAAGACCATCTTAAAGGGAATCATCTTGACCTTATTATCCAATTTTGGTGCCAAGCCTTTTCCACAAGCGTCCCGATGTAGCATTAATCCCATGACGTAAAACACGGTTTTCTTGATGTTGTTGGTCTCATCTCGTCGAATGCTGTTATTAGAGATAAAAATCGAGGCTTTGGCAATCTCATGCACTTTGAAATTGCTCTTTTGAAACGAGGCCAATCGTTGGACTGTTGCATCCAATCGGGGCACTCGAGTGATGCGATCGAACATATCGGGAACAAGGATTCCAATCCACGAATTGGCTTCACTCGGACAAGGCATGAAAAAGCCACCGACGCAGTTTCGAGTTTTCGAATCCAACCTCCTGGCAAACATGTACCATCTTCCACTTTGGAGAGACGCGGGCGAGAAATTGTTCTGAAATTTTGGTCTTCGCAAAAGGAACAACGCTCCCATTTTGACATCTGGGATATCGCAAATGTCTTGGGTTATGGGAAGTACAAGAAACTCTCTTTCCAAGACTAGGAGTTCCAAAACCTCTTGAACTTGTTTTCGT
>NC_081450.1:6316437-6316544 GCF_007210705.1 Tigriopus californicus | reverse complement strand
ACGAAAGGTCAAATGGCCGGGGCATCATTGTATCGCAATATAGCAAATCAGGTTGAAATGCCGCCCTAATGGAGGCAGTACTTGAGCCAAGAATAAAACCAAGCTCT